>NC_134892.1:25432526-25482526 GCF_041734735.1 Babylonia areolata
CCATCACACACCACCGACCAGCACCACACCACACCATCACACACAGCATGCACACATCCACACCACCACTCCACCACACCACACCACACCACACCATCAACCTCACCATCACACACCACACTCATCACCACACCACACCACACACAGCCACAACCACACACACACACCCATCACACACCACACCACACCATCGCACCTCACTCACTCACCATCGCACACCACACCACACACCATCACACACCACACCACACCACACCATCGCACACCACACCACACCACACCACACCACACGCACACCACACCACACCACACCACACCACACCATCCACACCACACCACACCACACCACACCACACCATCACACACCACACCACACCACACCACACCATCAGCACACCACACACCACACCACACCACACCACACCACACCAGCACACACCACACCACACCACACCACACCACACCACACCACACACACCACACCACACCAGCAGACACACGACCACACACACCACACACACCACACCACACCACACCACACCAGCAGACACACGACACCACACCACACACACCACACCACACCACACCACACCACACCAGCAGACACACGACACCACACCACACACCACACCACACCACACCACACCACACCAGCAGACACACGACACCACACCACACCACACCACACCACACACAGCCACACCACACCACACACCACACCACACCACACCACACACCACACCACACCACACCACACACCACACCACACCAAACCACACCACACCACACCACACCACACCACACACCACACCACACCACACACCACACCACACCACACCAAACCACACCACACCACACCACACCACACCACACCACACACCACCCCACACCACACCAGCAGACACACGACACCACACCACACACCACACCACACCACACCACACCACACCACACCACACCAGCAGACACACCACACCACACCACACACCACACCACACCACACCACACCAGCAGACACACGACACCACACCACACACCACACACCACACCACACCACACCAGCAGACACACGACACCACACCACACACCACACACCACACACCACACACCACACCACACCACACCAGCAGACACACGACACCACACCACACACCACACCACACCACACCACACCACACCACACCACACCACACCACACCACACCACACCATGTCTGACACAATCAAAGGGGAAGCAGTGGGGTGGGGGTAAAGCAGAAACTGCAGGTCACTGATTTTCCCACGCTACCCGCTCACCTGTCGGCACTTCTCTCTGCTTTGACACGCACCCGTTTCAATAGATATCATTTATATAGATATAGATATATATATATATATATATATATATAGAGAGAGAGAGAGAGAGAGAGAGAGAGAGAGAGAGATAATGTGTGTGTGTGTACGTGCGCGTTTGTGTTTGTGTATGCATGTGTGTGTGTGTGTGTGTCACTGTGTGTGTGTATGTATACATGTGTGTGTGTTTATGTGAGTCTGTGTGACTGTGGGTGCGTGTGTGATGTGTGTGTGTGTGTGTGTGTGTGTCTATGTGTGTGTGTCTGTGTCTGTGTGTGTGTGCGTGCGTGTGTGTGTGTGAATGATATCAGTTAATTCTTTGACCTGACTTTTTCGTGGGGAGCAGGGCTTGAAGTGAACATCTATGTTTATCCAGTACAGTGTCACTTGTCTTGATCCACTTCTCTCTGTCTCTCTCTCTCTCTCTCTCTCTCTCTCTCTCTCTCTCTCTCTGTCTGTTTCTCTCTCTCTGTCTGTCTCTCTCTTTCTCTGTCTGTCTCTCTCTCTCTCTCTCTCTCTCTCTCTCTCTCTCTGTCTGTTTCTTTCTCTCTCTCTTTCTTTCTCTCTCCCCCCCCCGCCCCCTCCCCCCCACACAAGTAAAACACGATGACATATTGCCAGATTCACAGGAACAGGAAAACAATCGGTTGATGGGGGTGGGGGAGGATGTGGGGAAGGGGGGCAGGGGGGGGGGGAACCACAAAAGAAAACACGAGAGACGTCCTTCAGCAGAAAAGGGAGAGCATTCTCCCTGACAGCAGTCATGGCGCCGTCATGTCAGGAGGGGGAGGGGGCGCCGTCATGTCAGGGGGGTGACAAATGGACTGTTTCACAAGGTGCCTGCTGTCTGTCTGGTGTGGTCACGTGTCACACCACGTGACCAGAACACGTCACTGCCATCAGTGGGGCATGATGGGAAGGACTGTGAAGGCATGGGAAGGGGGGGGGGAGAGAGACAGACAGGCAGTGTTGGGATTGTTGTCCTGTAGCTGTGTGCTGTCTGGAAGAAATGGAGTCATGGTACAGTGTGAGGCGTGTGTCTTCATGCTGAGAGATGTCCTGGTGCCCGCCTTGTCTGTCTGTCTGTCTGTCTGTCACAGTATCAGTGTGTCTCTCACTCTCTACTCTATCTGTCACAGTGTCAGTGTGTGTGTCTCACTCTCCACTCTCTGTCTGTCTGTCTGTCTGTCACAGTGTCAGTGTGTGTCTCTCACTCTCCACTCGCTGTCTGTCTGTCACAGTGTCAGTGTGTCTCTCACTCTCCACTCTATCTGTCACAGTGTCAGTGTGTGTGTCTCACTCTCCACTCTCTGTCTGTCTGTCACAGTGTCAGTGTGTCTCTCACTCTCCACTGTCTGTCTGTCTGTCACAGTGTCAGTGTGTGTCTCTCACTCTCCACTGTCTGTCTGTCTCTCTGTCACAGTGTCAGTGTGTGTGTCTCACTCTCCACTCTCTCTGTCACAGTATCAGTGTGTCTCTCACTCTCTCTGTCACAGTGTCAGTGTGTCTCTCACTCTCCACTCTCTCTGTCACAGTGTCAGTGTGTCTCTCACTCTCCACTCTCTCTGTCACAGTGTCAGTGTGTCTCTCACTCTCTCTGTCACAGTGTCAGTGTGTCTCTCACTCTCCACTCTCTCTGTCACAGTGTCAGTGTGTCTCTCACTCTCCACTCTCTTTCTGTTTCTCTGTCTGTCTGCCAGGCTTAACACGGCCGTCATTACAAACCACACAAGAAACACACACATACACATACTATATACGCACAGACACACACACAGACACACACAGACACGCACGCACGCACGCACGCACGCTCGCTACTATACAGTGAAGACCATGCCATGTTGCAGGCCCCCCGTACATCATGAAGAGGCCCCGCAACATGACGGCCGTGGAGGGACAACGCGTATTGTTCAGCTGTGGAGCCGAGGCCTTCCCGGACAACATCACCTACAACTGGTACAAGGACGGCACCAACGTGCGTCACCTGCCCGTGTACAACAAACGGCTGACGCTGACTGGAGACACGCTGCTGCTGAGGGGGGTGGTGAAGGAGGACATGGGCTGGTACACCTGTCGCCCCACCAACGGCATTGGGCAGGACGAGGCCAGTGCCTACCTCAACGTCACCTGTGAGTCTGTGTGGGGGGTGGGGTTTGGGGGGAAGGTGTGGTCAGTCGCTGTGTGGGTGTGGAGGGGGGAGGGAGGGTTGTAACGGTCAGTGCCCTGTGTGTGGGTGTGGAGGGGGGAGGGAGCGTTGTAACGGTCAGTGCCCTGTGAGTGGGTGTGGAGGGGGGAGGGGAGGTTGTAACGGTCAGTGCCCTGTGTGTGGGTGTGGAGGGGGGAGGGGAGGTTGTAACGGTCAGTGCCCTGTGTGTGGGTGTGGAGGGGGGAGGGGAGGTTGTAACGGTCAGTGCCCTGTGTGTAGGTGTGGAGGGGGGAGGGAGGGTTGTAACGGTCAGTGCCCTGTGTGTAGGTGTGGAGGGGGGAGGGGAGGTTGTAACGGTCAGTGCCCTGTGTGTAGGTGTGGAGGGGGGAGGGGAGGTTGTAACGGTCAGTGCCCTGTGTGTAGGTGTGGAGGGGGGAGGGAGGGTTGTAACGCCCTGTGTGTGGGTGTGGAGGGAGGGTTGTAACGGTCAGTTCCCTGTGTGTGGGTGTGGAGGGGGGAGGAAGGGGTGTAACGGTCAGTGCCCTGTGTGCAGACTTTCCCCGCGTGCTGAAGGAGCGGATGCAGAGCAAGGTCCGCTGGGCCAAGGGGTTCCGCGAGAAGCTGGACTGCCCCGTGGACTCGAACCCCCCCATGGTGGAGACGATCTGGACCAAGGGGCAGACCATCCTGGACTCTGTGGGCCGCTTCGACATCCTGCTGAACGGAACACTGCTGGTGACCAACGTGCGGGAGGATGATGGGGGGTCCTACACCTGCACCCCCGTCTCCCTCCTGGGGCAGGGTCAGCCCTCACCCAACGTGCAGGTCATCGTCAGGGGTGAGTGGGGGGGGAGGGCGTGGGGGCGTGGGGACAGGTCATCGTTAGAAGTGAGTGGGGGTGTGGGGTGGGGGTGGGGGGACAGGTCATCGTTAGGAGTGAGGGTGGGGGTGGGGGGACAGGTCATCGTTAGGAGTGAGGGTGGGGGTGGGGGGACAGGTCATCGTTAG
Source organism: Babylonia areolata (assembly GCF_041734735.1). NCBI lineage: Eukaryota > Metazoa > Mollusca > Gastropoda > Neogastropoda > Buccinidae > Babylonia > Babylonia areolata. Next base: position 25,437,015 of record NC_134892.1, read on the forward strand.
AAGTGAGTGGGGGTGGGGGGACAGGTCATCGTTAGAAGTGAGTGGGGGTGGGGGGACAGGTCATCGTTAGAAGTGAGTGGGGGTGGGGGGACAGGTCATCGTTAGAAGTGAGTGGGGGTGGGGGGACAGGTCATCGTTAGAAGTGAGTGGGGGTGGGGGTGGGGGGACAGGTCATCGTTAGAAGTGAGTGGGGGTGGGGGGGCAGGTCATCGTTAGAAGTGAGTGGGGGTGGGGGGGCAGGTCATCGTTTAGAAGTGGGGGGGGGGGGGGGCAGGTCATCGTTAGAAGTGAGTGGGGGTGTGGGGTGGGGGGGCAGGTCATCGTTAGAAGTGAGTGAGGGTGTGGAGTGGGGGTGGGGGGGGCAGGTCATCGTTAGAAGTGAGTGTGGGGTGGGGGTAGGGGGGCAGGTCATCGTTAGAAGTGAGTGAGGGTGTGGGGTGGGGGTAGGGGGGCAGGTCATCGTTAGAAGTGAGTGAGGGTGTGGGGTGGGGGTAGGGGGGCAGGTCATCGTTAGAAGTGAGTGGGGGTGTGGGGTGGGGGTGGGGGGGGCAGGTCATCGTCAGGGGTGTCAGTGGTGGGGGTGAGGGGGCGAGTCAGGGGTAGGAGGTGGGGGTTCACTTTATGGACATGCATGCTTTACTGAACCAGATGACATTTCTCTATAAACAGATCGTTGTTTATCAATTAACATCAACAGTCTACTAACAAAGGTGTAGACAGGTCGTTATCAATTAACGTCAAGATTCTACTAACAAGGGTATAGACAGATCGTTATCAGTTAACATCAAGAGTCTACTAACAAAGGTGTAGACAGGTCTTTATCAACTACCGTCAAGAGTCTACTAAGAAAGATGCAGGAATGTTAACACACTAAGACAGATATCAACACACTAACTGTGAATGATGGTTACACCAATGGAGCCAGTCAGCTGAGTTTGTTTCTTGAACATGGAGCAGACTTTGGTCAGAACTGAACGGACTGGCAGACAACTTTAGGTAAGCTAGATAATAATGGCAACAATGATGATAATGATAAGAATAATAAAGATAATAATAATATAAAAGATTGAGGTTAGAAAGCAGAGGGCGTGGGGAAGAAGAGGTTCATGAAGTGAAAATGGTAAAACGTTCCCTGTGAGAAGCGAAGCTAGATGTGTGAAGTGAAAATGGTGAAACGTTCCCTGTGAGAAGCAAAGCTAGATGTGTGAAGTGAAAATGGTCAAACGTTCCCTGTGAAAAGCAAAGCTAGATGTTTAAAGTTTATCGACGGTCAGAGTCGGTACCACATGATTATTATGATGCTACCACTTTCAGTAATATGACAGGTTTGAAAATGAGATGACAGTGAAATATAATTTTGGTTCCAATAATGTGTCCACAACGAGGAATAAAAAAAAAAGTTTCAAGACAATGCACAAACTTTTTGCTTCATTTTCGATGAACTATTTAAACAGTTAAATTATTGTATGCAGTCATATATTTATTTGATCCTCAGATGAGGGATATGCTGGGAAGATGATCATCTTGTGGTTAATTCGATTTTATTTGGGAAATGACATTGGTAATGTTAGAAATATGTTTTGTAATATGTTGGGGTTTTATCTGTTTGCGGGGAGGCGTGCAGCATCAACATGTTAATGTATCAATCTACCCTGTGTATCAATCTACCCTGTGTATCAATCTACCCTGTGGGAACGATTGTCTTGGGACGTATTTAAAGGAAGTAATGTTTGTGAGATCTACGTGGACATATGTGTAACATGTATGTGGGAGGATAATAGACAAGAAATTTGTTTATGTGTAACATGTATGTGGTAGGATAATGGCTAAGAAATGTGTTTATGTGTAACATGTATGTGGTAGGATAATGGCCAAGAAATGTGTTTATGTGTAACATGTGTGTGGGAGGATAATGGCCAAGAAATGTGTTTATGTGTAACATGTGTGGGGGAGGATAATGGCCAAGAAATGTGTTTATGTGTAACATGTATGTGGTAGCCAAGAAATGTGTTTATGTGTAACATGTATGTGGTAGGATAATGGCTAAGAAATGTGTTTATGTGTAACATATATGTGGTAGGATAATGGCTAAGAAATGTGTTTATGTGTAACATGTATGTGGTAGCCAAGAAATATGTTTATGTGTAACATGTATGTGGTGGCCAAGAAATGTGTTATGTGTAACATGTATGTGGTGGCCAAGAAATGTGTCATGTGTAACATGTATGTGGGGGGACAAGGGCCAAAAAATGTAGTCAACTTGCCAGAGACTTGTGTGCATTGTCCTCTGTGGAATTGTCCTGTGTTCTAAGTGTCTGCTTGTTTGAAACCTCTGTGTGTGTGTGTGTGTGTGTGTGTGTGTCCAGAAGTGGTGCTGTGTGCAAGAGGCGTGTGAACGTGAGGCTGACCAAAGCAGGAAGCTTACTGCTGGTGCTGTGTGTGCTTGCCGTGTGTCGCTTGAGGCTAGCCCTTCATCTGGCTTTCTCTTCAAGCTGCTAACATCATCTAGTGTTCTTTGTTCACAACCTTCCAGAAGTCAGACATGAAACGTGTACTATGATAGAAATAACACGTGTACTATGATAGAAATAACACGTGATCAATGTCATATTTCTAGACAGGGTTCGACCTACGTTATTACGATTGTATGTTTTATTGTGGCCTAATTTTAAGGCGTACTTAGTGTATCGTTAAGACTTTTTCTGCACTATGTGGTTTTGTGTTGTGTACATGTGTCTGTGTTCGCTTTTCGTATCATCATGGACTTGGTTTTAGATAGACATGGACGTGCATGTTTTGGTTTGAGGCAGTCGTTATAACGGACTTGTATTTTAACGTCCGCACGTTGTTTGTTGAGAGGGAACGAAGAATGCTTTATGATGTTCATGGAGAAGGCAGGATGTGTACTTATGACTTTTCATGTTTCATTGTGCTTCCCATGATGATGATGACTTGTAGTGATGTGTAAGTTGAAGAGGTTTTCACTGCTCAGATTCTGTTTGCATGCTGACTTTCTGCCCTCAATCAGTGCATGGGCTTTCGTTTTGGTTTTCTTTCTTCTTTTTTACACGTCATAATGTTTTCCCTATTAGACTGTTTTTGGAACTGGTTACGTATTTACTTTGTCATTTCTGCAATTGCTAACTTAATGCACTCCTAGTGATACCATTTTTCCTTTATAAAATGATATGTTTTTATGTATTTATCAGCATTTAGACCTGTCTGCTTGACTTGAAATGTTGAGGGTGCATCCAAATACCTAGGGTGGGGTTATGTCTCTTTGCCATCTTGTCCTTTAGAAAGAGTTGGTTTGGGTTTGTAGTGATGTGTAATTAACCATATTGAAGTTCTTCTTTTCTTGCTGCTTTCTCCTCGGGTACAGAAGCACCTGGTAAGAGGCTCGTGTATGTTGTGGCGCTGGCCTTTGGCGACTCTCTGCTTTCCCCCTCCCTTCCATCTGATTCCTATCCTCTCCTTCCTTGCCCTCTACTTCCAGGTTCTTTTTGATTTCGTTTACCTGATGATTTCATATACCTGATGATTTCCTATTTACCTGTTGATTTCATATACCTGATGATTTCCTGTTTACCTGTTGATTTCATATACGTGACGATTTCGTTTACCTGTTGATTTCATATTCCTGATGATTTCATATACGTGATGATTTCGTTTACCTGATGATTTCATATACCTGCTGATTTACTACTTACCTGTTGATTTATCTGGCAGTTCAGTTTCTTTATGGATTTATTTAACTGTTCATTTGTGTATCTATCAGTTCATTTTCCGTATAATTTTATTTACCTGTTCATCTCTTTATCTGGCAGTTCTGGTTTTATTTACCTGTTCATCTCTTTATCTGGCAGTTCTGGTTTATTTACCTGTTCATCTCTTTATCTGGCAGTTCAGTTTCCTTATTACTTGATTTACCTGTTGATTTGTTTATCTGGCAGTTCTGATTTGATTTACCTGTTCATTGGTTTATCTGGCAGTTCTGATTTGATTTACCTGTTCATCTCTTTATCTGGCAGTTCTGATTTGATTTACCTGTTGATTTGTTTATCTGGCAGTTCTGATTTGATTTACCTGTTCATTGGTTTATCTGGCAGTTCTGATTTGATTTACCTGTTCATCTCTTTATCTGGCAGTTCTGGTTTTATTTACCTGTTCATTTGTTTATCTGACAGTTCTGGTTTTATTTACCTGTTGATTTGTTTATCTGACAGTTCTGGTTTTATTTACCTGTTCATTTGTTTATCTGACAGTTCTGATTTGATTTACCTGTTGATTTGTTTATCTGACAGTTATGACTTGATTTACCTGTTGATTTGTTTATCTGACAGTTATGACTTGATTTACCTGTTCATTTGTTTATCTGACAGTTCTGGTTTTATTTACCTGTTCATTTGTTTATCTGACAGTTCTGACTTGATTTACCTGTTCATTTGTTTATCTGACAGTTCTGACTTGATTTACCTGTTCATTTGTTTATCTGACAGTTCTGATTTGATTTACCTGTTCATTTGTTTATGTGGCAGTTCTGATTTTATTTACCTGTTATTAATTTTTCTGACAGTTCATTTTCGTTTATATTTTCTTTACCTGTTGATTTTTTTCTCTGTGACCGTTCAGCTATTGTCTCGTTGATTTGTCATTGATGTGTTGATGTATGACTGATCTGTTGACGCGTGCCTCTTCCTCTCTGTCCTCCATCATTCTGAACCCTGAACCTCTGATACTTTTTATGTCTCCTTCCCTGCCATCCAACCATCTCTTTCCATCACCCCAACCCCTTCCCCAACCCCTTCCCCAACCCCCTCCCCAGCCCCTTCCCAACCCCTTCCCAACCCCTTCCCCAGCCCCTCCACAACCCCTTCCCAAACCCCTTCCCAACCCCTTCCCCAGCCCCTCCACAACCCCTTCCCAAACCCCTTCCCAACCCCTCCACAACCCCTCCACAACCCCTTCCCAACCCTTTCCCAACCCCTTCCCCAACCCCTTCCCAACCCCTTCCCAAACCCCTCCCCAGCCCCTCCCCAACCCCTTCCCAACCCTTTCCCAGCCCCTCCACAACCCCTTCCCCAACCCCTTCCCCAGCCCCTTCCCAACCCCTTCCCAACCCCTTCCCCAACCCCTTCCCCAGCCCCTCCCCAACCCCTTCCCAACCCCTTCCCCAGCCCCTCCACAACCCCTTCCCAAACCCCTTCCCAACCCCTTGCCAACCCCTTCCCCACCCCCTTCCCAACCCCTTCCCAACCCCTTCCCAACCCCACGCGCACGCATACACATGATACATTTCCCCCTGTCTGATATCACCTGACAGTGAAGAACATGATACATTTCCCCCTGTCTGATAACATCTGACAGTTTAGAACATGATACATTTCCCCCTGTCTAATATCACCTGACAGTGAAGAACATGATACATTTCCCCCTGTCTAATATCACCTGACAGTGAAGAACATGATACATTTCCCCCTGTCTAATATCACCTGACAGTGAAGAACATGATACATTGATATCACCTGACAGTGAAGAACATGATACACTGATAACACCTGACAGTGAAGAACATCATACACTGATATCACCTGACAGTGAAGAACATGATACATTTCCCCCTGTCTGATAACACCTGACAGTGAAGAACATGATACATTCCCCCTGATATCACCTGACAGTGAAGAACATGATACATTGATATCACCTGACAGTGAAGAACATGATACATTCCCCCTGATATCACCTGACAGTGAAGAACATGATACATTCCCCCTGATATCACCTGACAGTGAAGAACATGATACATTCCCCCTGTCTGATATCACCTGACAGTGAAGAACATGATACATTCCCCCTGATATCACCTGACAGTGAAGAACATGATACATTGATAACACCTGACAGTGAAGAACATGATACATTTCCCCCTGTCTGATAACACCTGACAGTGAAGAACATGATACATTCCCCCTGATAACACCTGACAGTGAAGAACATGATACATTCCCCCTGATAACACCTGACAGTGAAGAACATGATACATTCCCCCTGATAACACCTGACAGTGAAGAACATGATACATTGATATCACCTGACAGTGAAGAACATGATACATTCCCCCTGTCTGATATCACCTGACAGTGAAGAACATGATACATTTCCCCCTGTCTGATAGCACCTGACAGTGAAGAACATGATACATTGATAACACCTGACATTGAAGAACATGATACATTCCCCCTGTCTGATATAACCTGACAGTGAAGAACATGATACATTCCCCCTGATATCACCTGACAGTGAAGAACATGATACATTCCCCCTGTCTGATATCACCTGACAGTGAAGAACATGATACATTCCCCCTGATATCACCTGACAGTGAAGAACATGATACATTGATAGCACCTGACAGTGAAGAACATGATACATTCCCCCTGTCTAATATCACCTGACAGTGAAGAACATGATACACTGATATCACCTGACAGTGAAGAACATGATACATTTCCCCCTGTCTGATATCACCTGACAGTGAAGAACATGATACATTGATAACACCTGACAGTGAAGAACATGATACATTGATAACACCTGACAGTGAAGAACATGATACATTGATAACACCTGACAGTGAAGAACATGATACATTTCCCCCTGTCTGATATCACCTGACAGTGAAGAACATGATACATTGATATCACCTGACAGTGAAGAACATGATACATTGATAACACCTGACAGTGAAGAACATGATACATTTCCCCTGATATCACCTGACAGTGAAGAACATGATACATTTCCCCTGATATCACCTGACAGTGAAGAACATGATACATTGATAACACCTGACAGTGAAGAACATGATACATTGATATCACCTGACAGTGAAGAACATGATACATTTCCCCTGATATCACCTGACAGTGAAGAACATGATACATTTCCCCTGATATCACCTGACAGTGAAGAACATGATACATTGATATCACCTGACAGTGAAGAACATGATACATTGATATCACCTGACAGTGAAGAACATGATACATTCCCCCTGATATCACCTGACAGTGAAGAACATGATACATTTCCCCCTGTCTGATAACACCTGACAGTGAAGAACATGATACACTGATATCACCTGACAGTGAAGAACATGATACACTGATATCACCTGACAGTGAAGAACATGATACATTGATATCACCTGATAGTGAAGAACATGATACATTGATAACACCTGACAGTGAAGAACATGATACATTTCCCCCTGTCTGATATCACCTGACAGTGAAGAACATGATACATTCCCCCTGATATCACCTGACAGTGAAGAACATGATACACTGATATCACCTGACAGTGAAGAACATGATACATTGATATCACCTGATAGTGAAGAACATGATACATTGATATCACCTGATAGTGAAGAACATGATACATTGATATCACCTGATAGTGAAGAACATGATACATTGATAACACCTGACAGTGAAGAACATGATACATTGATATCACCTGATAGTGAAGAACATGATACATTGATATCACCTGACAGTGAAGAACATGATACATTGATAACACCTGACAGTGAAGAACATGATACATTGATAACACCTGACAGTGAAGAACATGATACATTTCCCCCTGTCTGATATCACCTGACAGTGAAGAACATGATACATTCCCCCTGATATCACCTGACAGTGAAGAACATGATACATTGATATCACCTGACAGTGAAGAACATGATACACTGATATCACCTGACAGTGAAGAACATGATACATTCCCCCTGTCTGATATCACCTGACAGTGAAGAACATGATACATTTCCCCTGATATCACCTGACAGTGAAGAACATGATACATTTCCCCCTGTCTGATATCACCTGACAGTGAAGAACATGATACATTGATATCACCTGACAGTGAAGAACATGATACATTTCCCCCTGTCTGATATCACCTGACAGTGAAGAACATGATACATTGATATCACCTGACAGTGAAGAACATGATACATTTCCCCCTGTCTGATATCACCTGACAGTGAAGAACATGATACACTGATATCACCTGACAGTGAAGAACATGATACACTGATATCACCTGACAGTGAAGAACATGATACACTGATATCACCTGACAGTGAAGAACATGATACATTTCCCCCTGTCTGATATCACCTGACAGTGAAGAACATGATACATTTCCCCTGATATCACCTGACAGTGAAGAGACGTTCAAGAAAGAAAGAGGGAAAGAAAACCACACACACACACACACACACACGCGCGCGTGTGTGTGTGTGTGTGTGTGTGTGTGTGCACGCGCGCACGCGCAAATACACCAGTCTTTCGGAAATAAGAATTCATACTAATACATGCGCCTGTGTGGGTATTTTTGTATGGGTATGTGTATCTTTATGTGCGTGTGCGTGTCTGTATGAGGTGTGCTGCACCAGAGCATATTCTCATACTACTTTTATTTTGGTGTGTGTGTGAGATGCATATTTCCGCGCGCGAGTATATGTGTGTGTGTGTGTGTGTGTTCGCGCGCGAGAGAGAAAGTGTTCGCAGGTACAAGTTTGTGTGTATGTGTATGTGTGCGTGTGTGTCTTCTGCGTGCGTGCGTCAGCTCGCATGTACAGGCGTGTGTGAGTGTGTTTGTATTCCTGCGTGCGTGCGTGAGCGCGCATGTATAGTTTTTGTGTGGGTGTGGGTGTTGGTGTGGCTGTGTGGCTGTTTGCCCCATTACCGAAGTCCCAGGTAAAGTCTAACTCATAATTAAATGATTAATGATATATCACATTTGCATTTAACACACGAATTAATTTTTTTTCCAACTCAGTCTCCTTATTCATTTACAGTATAAGCTTTTGAAACGAAGTGGTATTTCGAAACGTATGAATTTAAATGATCCAGTGTTCTTAGTTAAAAGTGTAAATGTGTAGATGCTACAACGCATTAATTTGGATGACACAATATCCATTGATTTTCACATACAAATTAAAAGTTACAATCAAAACTATATTCTTAGCTTAGAAAGGATAACATATCTTCTGTTTAACTCACATTGATTGAAATGACAAATTCAACACATAAATTTGAATATTACAATGTCCTTAGTTTTACAAGTATGATTAAAAACAAAACGATATGCATTATTAGTTTGATAACAGAATTTAGAGAGACATGATATTTTCAGTTTAACACTCGTAGATCTAAATGATGCTATATTCTTACTGTTTACTGTACATGTATTTAAATGATTCAATGTTCTTAGATTAACGCTTATAATATTTAAAGATTAACACACAAAACATGTACATGATACATTTTTATTATTTTCACGCGTGCGCATTTCAGTGATAGAGTATTCACAGAAAATGTAAGGATTTATAGAAATGTAAGGATTTATAGAAATGTAAGCATATAAATGATGAAACAGAATGCAAATGGTATTGAAATAGGATATAAAAGTCGAAATGGGATATCGATAACTGAAGAAAATGACAGATGAAAATAATAGGATTTTTAAAATCCTCAAATAGGATATAAATGATTATTCGAACGATTGTAAATAAATGTTGAAATTTGATACAAATGATTGTTTAAACGGAATACAAATGATTGATGAAGTAGGATATAAATAAATGATGAAATATGATACAACTGAATGCTGAAACAGGATATGACTGAACACTTAAGCAAATGGTGAAATTGGACATAAATGAGTATTGAAATAGGACATAAAATGCGAATGTTGTAATGCGTTAGAGATGAAAGATGAACAGGACATAAGTGATTGATGAAATAGGGTGTATATGAAAAATGAAACAGGACATAAGTGATTGATGAAATAGGGTGTATATGGAAGATGAAACAGGACATAAGTGATTGATGAAATAGGGTGTATATGAAAGATGAAACAGGACATAAGTGATTGATGAAATAGGGTGTATATGAAAGATGAAACAGGACATAAGTGATTGATGAAATAGGGTGTATATGAAAGATGAAACAGGACAAAAGTGATTGATGAAATAGGGTGTATATGAAAGATGAAATAGGGTATAAGTGATTGATGAAATAGGGTGTATATGAAAGATGAAATAGGACATAAGTGATTGATGAAATAGGGTGTATATGAAAGATGAAATAGGGTATAAGTGGTTGATGAAATAGGGTGTGTATGAAAGATGAAATTGGGTATAAGTGATTGATGAAATAGGGTGTATATGGAAGATGAAACAGGACATAAGTGATTGATGAAATAGGGTGTATATGAAAGATGAAACAGGACATAAGTGATTGATGAAATAGGGTGTATATGGAAGATGAAACAGGACATAAGTGATTGATGAAATAGAGTGTATATGGAAGATGAAACAGGACATAAGTGATTGATGAAATAGGGTGTGTATGAAAGATGAAACAGGACATAAGTGATTGATGAAATAGGGTGTATATGAAAGATGATATAGGGTAAAAGTGATTGATGAAATAGGGTGTATATGAAAGATGAAACAGGACATAAGTGATTGATGAAATAGGGTGTATATGAAAGATGAAACAGGACATAAGTGATTGATGAAATAGGGTGTATATGGAAGATGAAATAGGGTGTAAGTGATTGATGAAATATGACATTGATAGAGGCTGAAAAATATTAATGATAAACAATGGTCAGTGAATAATGAAATTGGATATAAACGATCGGTAAGATGGGAAAAAGACGAACATTGATACAAGACATAAATGAGAATTAGGAAATGAATGTTGAAACGGGATACAACTGAAAAAAAGATAACAAAATAAGCATAATAAATATTATAATAAATGTAAACATAATAAACACGATAAACATAAACATTATAATGATAATTATATAAGCCCTTACCAAACAGCAGCCGAAGACACTCTGTGTGTGTGTGTGTGTGTGTGTGTGTGTGTGTGTGTGTGAAGTGTATCACGTGCACTGCTGACTGTGCAGACCCTCCCTACTTCACCGTCAGACCCAAGCCGCTGTACCAACGTCAGGTGGGCAGTCCTCTGCTGCTGCCTTGTGCCGCTAGTGGGACCCCGCTACCCTCTGTCGTCTGGAGAAAGGTGAGTACTGTACAATACTGTACTGTACAATACAATACAATACAATACAATACAATACAATACAGTTCAATACAACGTCAATGTCAGGTGGGCAGTCCTCTGTTGCCACCAGTGAGACCCCCTGTCCTCTATCGTCCGGAGAAAGGTGACTGTACAACATTGTACCGTGCAATACAGCACGACGTGACACGACTCAATACAGTACAGTACTGTACAATACTGTACAGTACAATACAGTACTGTACAATACTGTACAGCACAATACAATACTGTACAGCACAATACAATACAGTACAGTACAACACCAACGTCAGGGGGACTGTCCTCTGTTGCTGTCAGTGGTACAACCTGTCCTCTATCGTCTGGAGAAAGGTGACTGTACAACATTGTACCGTGCAATACAGCACATGACACGACACTATACTATGCCATGCTATGCTATGCTATGCAATACTATGCCATGCTATGCTATGCTACGTTAAACAACACAGTTTAATATTATGCAGCACAATACACTACAATGCAGTCCAATACAGTGCAGTACAAAACAGCACAATGTTATATTTGTTTGGTGGTCAGTGAGTGTCCTCGGCCAGAATTTGATCACGGTGAAGAGTGTCTTGCCCAAGCTACATCCCCACACTCTCGGCCAAGAGGGTTTTAGGACAGTCAGTGTTGGGCAGCACCAAGAGCCAGCGCAGTCTTGCCTCCTAGTTTGAGAGTCGTAGTCCTTTGCAAAAGACTAAGCTGTAAATGAATTACCATTGCAGTAGAGAATCCATTGATCATACATCTCTTACTTTGCTGTTGGCCCGACTTTAAGCTGGAGCCAGTCTCTGATGTAAGCCGAGCTTTGAGCACAACACAATACAGTACAATACAGTGCAGTGTAATACAACAATATAGTACAATACATTATAGTGCAATGCAGTGTAGTACAGTACACTGTCCAGTGTAATACAACGCAATACAGTACAGTTCAGTGCAATGCAATTCAATAGAATACAGTTCAATACAATATAATGCACTTTGAGGAGGGCATTCTGACGTGGCCCTATTTTGCCCTCTGATATGGCACTATTGTACTCTCTGATGTGGCACTATTTTGCCCTGTGATATGGCGCTATTGTAATGATATAGAACTATTTTGCCCCGTGATGTAGCACAATTTTGCCCCGTGTTACATTATTTTGCGCACTGACACCCCCTGTTTACACCAGAACGGCGAAGTGATCGACTTTGGGGACGCCCGGATCTCCCAAGATGGCGGCAACCTGTCCATTTCCGCCGCCAGCAAGGAGGATCACGGGAAATATGAGTGTGTGGCCAGTAACACCATCGCCACCATTGTCTCCCCGACTGAAGTCCGGATACTGAGTCAGTGCAACTTCTGTCTGTCTGTCTGTCTGATAAAGGTTTTTTTCTGTTTGCCATTCTGTCTGTCTGTCTGATAAAGGTTTTCTCTGTTTACTGTTCTGTCTGTCTGTCTGATAAAGGTTTTCTCTGTTTACCATTCTGTCTGTCTGATAAAGGTTTTCTCTGTTTACTGTTCTGTCTGTCTGTCTGATAAAGGTTTTCTCTGTTTACCATTCTGTCTGTCTGTCTGATAAAGGTTTTTTTCTGTTTGCCATTCTGTCTGTCTGTCTGATAAAGGTTTTTTTCTGTTTGCCATTCTGTCTGTCTGTCTGATAAAGGTTTTCTCTGTTTACCATTCTGTCTGTCTGTCTGATAAAGGTTTTCTCTGTTTACCATTCTGTCTGTCTGATAAAGGTTTTCTCTGTTTACTGTTCTGTCTGTCTGATAAAGGTTTTCTCTGTTTATCATTCTGTCTGTCTGTCTGATAAAGGTTTTCTCTGTTTACCATTCTGTCTGTCTGTCTGATAAAGGTTTTCTCTGTTTACTGTTCTGTCTGTCTGATAAAGGTTTTCTCTGTTTACTGTTCTGTCTGTCTGTCTGATAAAGGTTTTCTCTGTTTACCATTCTGTCTGTCTGTGATAATGTCTGTCAGTCTGTCTGTCAGTCTGTCTATACTAACGTATGTCTATGTGTATGTAATATTAACATCTGTAATATCCTGTCTGTATGTCATATTTGTGCGTGTTTGCCTTTTTCACTGTCTGTACTGTCTGTCCGTCTGTGTGTGTATGTGTGTGTGTGTATGTGTGTGTGTGTGTGTGTGTGTGTGTGTGCACATGGAATGAGGGTTTATGGAAGGGAGGTTTTGGGGTTGACCAAAAGGAACAGCCCAGAGAGAATACTGCAGTCGTGGTTACTGTGAGTGTGGTGTTTGAACTCATGCCTTGTGGACTGGGAGAAAATGTACGTCTTGCTTTATCATTGTGAATCAAAAGTACACATCGTCGAAAGGGACAATGCAAGTGAAATAATTAATTACAACAGACTAGAGGATGATATATCAAATAGACAGACATGGATGGTGGTGGGTGAGTCGGTGTGTGTGTGGGGGGGGGGTGTGATTTGCAGTGCATGGATACAACAGTTGATGTTTGATGTGTTCTGTGTTCTGTGCAGTTCAACAGTTGATGTGTTCTGTGTTGTGTGTTCTGTGCAGTTCAACAGTTGATATGTTAGGTGTTGTGTGTAGTACAGCAGTTGATATGTGATGTGTTGTGTGTGATGTGTTGTGTGTTCTGTGCAGTACAACAGTTCATATGTTATGTGTTGTGTGTAGTACAACAGTTGATATGTGTTGTGTGTGATGTATTGTGTCTTCTGTGCAGTTCAACAGTTGATGTGTGATGTGTTGTGTCTTCTGTGCAGTTCAACAGTTGATGTGTGATGTGTTGTGTGTTCTGTGCAGTACAACAGTTGATGTGTGATGTGTTGTGTGTTCTGTGCAGTTCAACAGTTGATGTGTGATGTGTTGTGTGTTCTGTGCAGTTCAACAGTTGATGTGTGATGTGTTGTGTGTTCTGTGCAGTTCAGCAGTTGATGTGTGATGTGTTGTGTGTTCTGTGCAGTTCAACAGTTGATGTGTGATGTGTTGTGTGTTCTGTGCAGTTCAACAGTTGATGTGTGATGTGTTGTGTGTTCTGTGCAGTTCAACAGTTGATGTGTGATGTGTTGTGTGTTCTGTGCAGTACAACAGTTGATGTGTTCTATGTTCTGTGCAGTTCAACAGTTGATGTGTTCTATGTTCTGTGCCGTTCAACAGTTGATGTGTGATGTGTTGTGTGTTCTGTGCAGTACAACAGTTGATGTGTGATGTGTTCTATGTTCTGTGCCGTTCTACAGTTGATGTGTTCTATGTTGTGCCGTTCAACAGTTGATGTGTTCTATGTTCTGTGCAGTACAACAGTTGATGTGTTCTATGTTCTGTGCCGTTCAACAGTTGATGTGTGATGTGCAGTACAACAGTTGATGTGTTGTGTGTTCTGTGCAGTTCAACAGTTGATGTGTTCAGGTGTTATGTGCAGTTCAACAGTTGATATGTTCTATGTTCTGTGCCGTTCAAAAGTTGATGTGTGATGTGCAGTACAACAGTTGATGTGTGATGTGTTCTGTGCAGTTCAACAGTTGATGTGTTGTGTGTTCTGTGCAGCTCAACAGTTGATGTGTGATATGTTGTGTGCAGCACAACAGTTGATGTGTGATGTGTTGTGTGCAGTTCAACAGTTGATGTGTGATGTGTTGTGTGCAGTTCAACAGTTGATGTGTGATGTACAGTTCAACAGTTGTGTTCTGTGCAGCTCAACAGTTGATGTGTGATGTGTTGTGTGCAGTTCAACAGTTGATGTGTGATGTGTTGTGTGCAGTACAACAGTTGATGTGTGATGTGTTGTGTGCAGTTCAACAGTTGATGTGTGATGTGCAGTACAACAGTTGATGTGTGATGTGCAGTTCAACAGTTGATGTGTGATGTGTGATGTGCAGTACAACAGTTGATGTGTGATGTGCAGTTGATGTGCAGTACAACAGTTGATGTGTGATGTGCAGTACAACAGTTGATGTGTTGTGTGTGTGTGATGTGTTGTGCGCAGTACAAGAGTTGATGTGTGATGTGTTGTGTGCAGTTCAACAGTTGATGTGTTCTATGTTCTGTGCCGTTCAACAGTTGATGTGTGATGTGCAGTACAACAGTTGATGTGTTGTGTGTTCTGTGCAGTTCAACAGTTGATGTGTTCAGGTGTTATGTGCAGTTCAACAGTTGATATGTTCTATGTTCTGTGCCGTTCAAAAGTTGATGTGTGATGTGCAGTACAACAGTTGATGTGTGATGTGTTCTGTGCAGTTCAACAGTTGATGTGTGTGTGTTCTGTGCAGCTCAACAGTTGATGTGTTGTGTGTTGTGTGCAGCACAACAGTTGATGTGTGATGTGTTGTGTGCAGTTCAACAGTTGATGTGTGATGTGTTGTGTGCAGTTCAACAGTTGATGTGTGATGTACAGTTCAACAGTTGTGTTCTGTGCAGCTCAACAGTTGATGTGTGATGTGTTGTGTGCAGTACAACAGTTGATGTGTGATGTGTTGTGTGCAGTTCAACAGTTGATGTGTGATGTGTTGTGTGCAGTTCAACAGTTGATGTGTGATGTGCAGTTCAACAGTTGATGTGTGATGTGCAGTACAACAGTTGATGTGTTGTGTGTTCTGTGCAGCTCAACAGTTGATGTGTGATGTGTTGTGTGCAGTTCAACAGTTGATGTGTGATGTGCAGTACAACAGTTGATGTGTGATGTGTTCTGAGCAGCTCAACAGTTGATGTGTGATGTGTTCTGTGCAGCTCAACAGTTGATGTGTGATGTGTTGTGTGCAGTACAACAGTTGATGTGTGATGTGCATTACAACAGTTGATGAGTGATGTGTTGTGTGCAGTACAACAGTTGATGTGTGATGTGTTCTGTGTTCTGTACAGTACATCAGTTGTGTTGATGTGTGATGTGCAGTACAGTACAACAGTTGATGTGTGATGTGCAGTACAGTACAACAGTTGTGTTGATGTGTGATGTGTTCTGTACAGTACAACAGTTGTGTTGATGTGTGATGTGTTCTGTACAGTACAACAGTTGTGTTGATGTGTGATGTGTTCTGTACAGTACAACAGTTGTGTTGATGTGTGATGTGTTCTGTACAGTACAACAGTTGTGTTGATGTGTGATGTGCAGACACGACGCCCCACGCGCCGTACAACGTGACAGTGGTTCCAGGTCTGTTCTCTGCAGAGGTCAGCTGGGCTCCGGCCTATGATGGTGGTCAGCCCCAGTTCTACATGCTGTGGTCAGTGCACACACACACACACACACACACACACACACACACACACACACACACACACACACACAGTCAGCTGGGCTCCGGCCTATGATGGTGGTCAGCCCCAGTTCTACATGCTGTGGTCAGTGCACACACACACACACACACACACACACACACACACACACACACAGTCAGCTGGGCTCCGGCCTATGATGGTGGTCAGCCCCAGTTCTACATGCTGTGGTCAGTGCACACACACACACACACACACACACACAGTCAGCTGGGCTCCGGCCTATGATGGTGGTCAGCCCCAGTTCTACATGCTGTGCTCAGTGCGCACACACACACACACACACACACACACAGACACACACACAGTCAGCTGGGCTCCGGCCTATGATGGTGGTCAGCCCCAGTTCTACATGCTGTGGTCAGTGCACACACACACACACACGCGCGCGCGTGCGCACTGCCACCAAACCAACCACAACAATAATAAGTTCAAAGTGATTTCTGTTAAAAAGAAAAGGAAGAGAAAAAGAAACCAATGATAATAATGATGAAAAGCACGAAAAAAAAAATCGTTGTGGTTGGTAAAGAAATCTATACAAGTGATTATATAGATAGTATTTTGTTGTTGTTGTTGTTGTCGTTGTTGGTGGTGTTGTTTTTGTGCAAGTTATTGCGCGCGCGCTCGCTTGTGTGTGTGTTTTATGTTTATTGTAAAGCGCTTTGAGTTCCCTTTCAGAGAGGAAAGCGCTCAAGTATCCATTTTTGACTCACTTGTGTAAACAAAGTGAGTCTATGTTTTAACCAGGTGTTCGGTTGTCTGTGTGTGTGTGTGTGTGTCTGTGTGTCCGTGATAAACTTTAACATTGACATTTTCTCTGCAAATACTTTGTCAGTTGACACCAAATTAGGCATAAAAATAGGAAAAATTCAGTTCTTTCCAGTCATCTTGTTTAAAACAATATTGCACCTCTGGGATAGGCACAAAAAAATAAAAAATGAAGCCTAATTATATGCAAACTGCATTTACTGTTATATTTATATTTTTGGTATTCTCTAAACTTGGCACTTTGATCTGATATTCTGACCCAACAACAAGAGCAGTCATTATTATCATTTTTTGTTCAAACAGGAACTTCTTTTGCTAAGCACGGAAGTTTTATTTTATTTTGCAAACGTTTTGGTGCAGATAGTAAAAAAGGGAAAGTTCTCTGTAATTAATGCTAGGGGACTTAATTTGCTTTAAACTGATCTTTCTCATCTTAAACATTACATTTTGAAATTATACTCAATGCATAAAAAGCTTGGATTTTTTTAAGTGTATTACAAGTGAGTCTTGAAGGCCTTGCCTCTCTTGTTGTTATTATTATTATTATTATTATTATTATACACAGACAGCACAGTACAGGTGAAAATGCATGTCACTGTTCTGTGAACTGGAATCAGTCACTGTCATCTTGCAGATTCCAGATTTCTTTCCCCTTAAGAGACAGTTGCACATACAAAGGAACAAAATGAACTTGAAAAGTAACTAATAACTGAACTGTGTTAAAGACACTGACGGGTCAAAGTACAACCTAATAACTGAAAAATTGGTGAAGTGAGCATGCTTTCTCAAAAAACAACAAAAACCGCCAAATTCCTTGACCACTTTCAGATGACGTCATGCTGACTGACTGTGTGTGACGTCAAGCTGATGACGGTGTGTGTGACGTCAAGCTGACGATGTGTGTGACATCATGCTGATGACGGTGTGTGTATGACGTCATGTTGATGACGGTGTGTGTGACGTCATGTTGATGACGTTGTGTGGCAGGTTCCGGCAGAAGGAGGGTCAGTGGGGTCAGCTGACCATCCCACGTGACCAGAGCACGACGTTCACGGTGTACAGCCTGCTGCCCAGCACGGACTACCAGTTCATGGTGCTGTCCCGTAACGACCTGGGCAACGGCTCCTTCAGCAACGTCGTCACGGCTCGCACCCTGGGTAAGGGGGGTAACTCGGCATGGCTGCTTCTTCACCACTTCCCATCACTGGAAAGGGGGGGGAGGGGTGAGGGGGGTTCACTCCTCACGTCACTGGAAAGGAGGGGGGCGAGGGGGGGGGGGGGGTTCACTCCTCACGTCACTGGAAAGGAGGGTGGCGAGGGGGGTTCACTCCTCACGTCACTGGAAAGGGGGGGGGGGGGGGTCAGTTAACGGGGACATGATAGTCTTGTTGGCAGTTAACGGGGACATGATAGTCTTGTTGCTGCAGTTAACAGGGACATGATAGTCTTGTTGCCGCAGTTAACGGGGACATGATATTCTTGTATGGCAGTTAACGGGGTCATGATATTCTTGTTGCCACAGTTAACGGGGACATGATAGTCTTGTTGGCAGTTAATGGGGACATGATAGTCTTGTTGGCAGTTAACGGGGACATGATAGTCTTGTTGCCACAGTTAACGGGGACATGATAGTCTTGTTGGCAGTTAACGGGGACATGATAGTCTTGTTGCCACAGTTAACGGGGACATGATATTCTTGTATGGCAGTTAACGGGGACATGATATTCTTGTTGCCACAGTTAACGGGAACATGATAGTTAATGGGGACACGATAGTTAATGGGGACATGATAGTCTTGTTGCCACAGTTAACGGGGATATGATAGTTAATGGGGACATGATAGTCTTGTAAGAGTGACGAAGCAAGGTCACAGGAAGGACGAAGCAAGGTCACAGAAGGGAGAGAGTGACGAAGCAAGGTCACAGAAGGGAGAGAGTGAGGAAGCAGAACAGAGCCTGCTGTGCACTGGTGATGTGTCCTGTAGTCTGTCTGCCTGCTGCTAGAGTGCACCGTGTTGTGTGGTGACGTCGTCATGTCATGCGTGCAGTCATGTGGTGCTGTGATGTGCAGCGTGATGCAGGTAGCACGTGCTAACAAAGAAGGCCAGGTGTGTGTGGATGTTCACAGAACTTAGATCACTTCTTCAGCCTGTGTCTGGTAGAGATTGGTAGAGTGTGCATTGAAATGAAATGATTTACTCGTTGTCATCGTTCTAACAACACAGGGTTTTATTATGCAGGGTTTTATTATGATGACTATCGTTCAGTATGACTGTTTGATCCTTGTTTTGGTTATTGTTCACACTTGCGATTTTATTGCTGTTTTGATTATCGTTCACTATGGCAGGATTTCATTGCTGTTATATTTTATTGTTATAATTGACTGTTCGTCAGCATGGGCATGTAAAGTGTTTGAATCGTTTCTGTACTTTGAATTTGAGTATATACACGTTTTTTGATCAGTGTAATTATCATGCTGAATGAACAATCCATGTGAACTTTTGATTAATTAGGTGAACAGGTTCCTCTTCTCATTCCAGTCTCCGCTGAGTTGACTCTGATGCTAATTGGACGATTAATGGTTTTCTGGGAAAACAGTTCTTTTCTTTTATACATAGTGACCTGTTAGTCCTCGTTTAAGTCTGCCCCCCCCCCTCCCCGCCTCTCTCTCTCTCTCTCTGCCTGTCAATCCCTGCCCACCCCCAGCCCCCTTACCTCCACCTCTGTGTCCTTGTCCTGGGGGTACCCGGACAATGCAGTTGACATAACGGCTGTGTCCGGAGGGTTGGGGGAGGGGGTGGTAGAGCGAGGTAAATATGGTGCAGACTGGTGGGGGGGGGGGTATGGTCAGTAAACCAGGGGCGGGTAACTGGGTCCTGTGGTCAGTTCTGTTGACCAGTCGTGTGGTCAGTTCTGTTGAGTCGTGTGGTCAGTGAAGACAGAACCACGGGCAGGTAACTGGGTCCTGTGGTCAGTTCTGTTGACCAGTCGTGTGGTCAGTTCTGTTGACCAGTCATGTGGTCAGTGAAGACAGAACCAGAGGCAGGTAACTGGGTCCTGTGGTCAGTTCTGTTGACCAGTCGTGTGGTCAGTTCTGTTGACCAGTCATGTGGTCAGTGAAGACAGAACCAGAGGCAGGTAACTGGGTCCTGTGGTCAGTTCTGTTGACCAGTCGTGTGGTCAGTTATGTTGACCAGTCATGTGGTCAGTGAAGACAGAACCAGGGGCAGGTAACTGGGTTGTGTGGTCTGATCAGATCTGTTGACAGTGAATCCAAACCAGGGGCAGATAATTGGATCGTGTGGTCTGATCAGTTGTGCCAGCTTCTAAGGGGAGAGAAAAGCGAGCACTCACCAACGACTGCCTTGATCTGTACGTCCTTCCCCCACACCTCCGCCACCACCACCCCCCCTCCCCACTTGTGTCAGTGGAACCTGACAGGAAGTAAACAGAGTGTACAAGTCAGTCAGTTTCCTGTCTGTGGGTTAAGGCCGGGGTGCCGCCCTTGAGGGACATTTGGTCACAGGGTGCTGTCCTTGAGGGACATTTGGTCACAGGGTGCTGCCCTTGAGGGACATTTGGTCACAGGGTGCTGTCCTTGAGGAACATTTGGTCACAGGGTGCTGCCCTTGAGGGACATTTGGTCACAGGGTGCTGCCCTTGAGGGACATTTGGTCACAGGGTGCTGTCCTTGAGGGACATTTGGTCACAGGGTGCTGCCCTTGAGGGACATTTGGTCACAGGGTGCTGTCCTTGAGGGACATTTGGTCACAGGGTGGTCACAGGGTGCTGCCCTTGAAGGACATTTGGTCACAGGGTGGTCACAGGGTGCTGCCCTTGAGGGACATTTGGTCACAGGGTGCTGCCCTTGAGGGACATTTGGTCACAGGGTGGTCACAGGGTGCTGCCCTTGAAGGACATTTGGTCACAGGGTGGTCACAGGGTGCTGCCCTTGAGGGACATTTGGTCAGAGGGTGCTGCCCTTGAGGGACATTTGGTCACAGGGTGGTCACAGGGTGCTGTCCTTGAGGAACATTTGGTCACAGGGTGCTGCCCTTGAGGGACATTTGGTCACAGGGTGCCGCCCTTGAGGGACATTTGGTCACAGGGTGCTGCCCTTAAGGAACATTTGGTCACAGGGTGCCGCCCTTGAGCGACGTTTGGTCACAGGGTGGTCACAGGGTGCTGCCCTTGAGGGACATTTGGTCACAGGGTGCTGCCCTTGAGGAACATTTGGTCACAGGGTGGCGCCCTTGAGCGACGTTTGGTCACAGGGTGGTCACAGGGTGCTGCCCTTGAGCGACGTTTGGTCACAGGGTGCTGCCCTTGAGGGACATTTGGTCACAGGGTGCTGCCCTTGAGCGACGTTTGGTCACAGGGTGCTGCCCTTGAGGAACATTTGGTCACAGGGTGCCGCCCTTGAGCGACGTTTGGTCACAGGGTGCTGCCCTTGAGGGACATTTGGTCACAGGGTGCTGCCCTTGAGCGACGTTTGGTCACAGGGTGGTTTCCATCAGTGGACTGGTTTGGGCACCGTCATTTCCTTCAGTGTTCTGACAGTGCGACAAGGAACTCTTGAAACACACAGTGTCAGTCACCTTTCGTGCAGTGCGTGTTTTTCACAGTAATGGATAGTTTCACACCTTTCGTGCAGTGCGTGTTTTTCACAGTAATGGATAGTTTCACACCTTTCGTGCAGTGTGTTTTTCACAGTAATGGATAGTTTCACACCTTTCATGCAGTGCGTGTTTTTCACAGTAATGGATAGTTTCACATCGTCGGTTAGTGAAGAGTTAACTGGCAAAAATGGCCGAGGTGCGCGCGCATTCGCTTGTGTGTGTGCAAGTGCGTGGTGGGGTGAGGAAAAGCTAACTGCATTTTTCCTGTACGTGTTTACTAACACCGTGGTTATGTTCCGTTTCGTGTGTGGCTCCTTTGTCCTCCCTCCTTTGTCCTTTGTTTTGGTCACACAGGAGTGTTGACTAACATCCAACCCTCCCTTACACCTCTCTCTCCCCACCCCTGCCACCCCGCTTCCTTTCAACGTCACACAGTGATCATGACGTCACATAGTGATCATGACGTGCTGGGTGCAATGCAGGGATGTGTTTCTCGACGTCATACTGATCGTGACGTCACACAGTGGTCATGACATCAGGACTGGTCATGACGTGCACTCAGTGCAGGGTGAGAAAGTGATTCTCCAGCGCTCTGCTGTCTCTGCGTGCACCTAGGGTTAGACAGCGCGGCAGTGCAAGAACTCTGTGTGTGTGTGTGTGTGTGCATGTGTGTGCGTGTGTGTGTGCGTGTGTGTGTGTGTGCGTGAGCGCACGTTTGTGCACGTGAGAGCGCGCGCGGCGGCAGGTAAGGTCAGTGAAGGTGTAGGGCCAGGATGCCATGGTGAGAGAGCTGTCCATGTTGTGAAGGACTTCTTCCAAGGCTGCCCTCTGACTTACAGTATTGACAGTAAAATAATGATAATAATAATAATGTTAGTAATAATAATAATTATTAATTAATAATATTATCATTACTATTATTATTATTTATAATGAAAGTATCGGCCCAGTCAGTGGGGCAAAGCGGTCCGGGCAAGCCTCCGTGTTATTTCACAAAACAGTTTTTGTTTGACAGCTATGTTAGACCACATTGTCTCCGCTCACAGGTCAGCGTTAGGTCAGTGTTGGTCCTTGGTCCCCACCATCCATCACCCTCCCCCCCCCCCCTCTCTCTCTCTCTCTCTCTCTGACGTTCTTTCACCCTGTTTCGTCTCGCTTGCTCCGGCGCTATCTCCCCCCCCCCAAACCCCCCACTCCCACCCCCCTCGCCTGAGGTGATGTCCATGATTATCAGGGAGATTGAAACGTTGCTTCACGTGTGTCCATTAATTGGCTCATTATTCTTCACTGAGCGCTGTGCTCATCCCTGACTTTACCTCACAGCAATTTAGTTAGTCATTAGTTGTTCCAAGTTGTCATGCTCTTGGACTTGTTGTTCCTGTTTCCAGAACACTGCATTGTCCAAACGTTGTGTTGTTCCAGGCAGTGCTGGTGATGACACTCGGCGAGGAATGGCGGGCGGGGATTGTCTATTTGCTGTACGATAGTTATGCGATTATTCCATAAAAGAAGAGACGAGATATGATTATGTCCAGCAACAAAGATGTGTGGCACAATGTATCTCTCTCGCAGCAGAATGTAAAGTGTGATGCAGCAACTATCACTAGCAACAACAACAACAAAAAACAAACAAACAAACAAACAAAAACCAAACCGATGATCCATTACTGATGTGCAACAAGATGATTATGGTAAAATTGTTGCCTTTCCTGGAGAAAATGGGCCATGACGTGGTAGTGACGTCACTGTGTCCGGTAGGTAGATGACGTGTTGGGTGTCTGTGACGTCATGTTGGCGTTTTTTCTGAGGTGTGTGACGTTGTTCTTTTCCAGACCGAGAGCCCAAGTCGAGGCCAGCCCCGACTACCGTTAGAAGCTGGGGTACACGACGTTCCTCCCTCCCTCCCTCCCTCCATATATACACCCTGCCCCTCCCCCCCTCCCCCCACCTTTCTGTCATCTCTGGTTTCCGTTTCCGTCAGGTTTGGTTTTCTCTGTCCCCCTTTCCTTTCTTCCTTCGGTTCTTCCTGTCTGCAGTTCACCTTTGGTTCCGTGGTTCAGTTGGGTCAACTGGAAGCAGGAATGTTGGGGTCTGTATATACCACAGTTTGTAAACTGGAAGCAGGAATGTTGGGGTCTGTATATACCACAGTTTGTAAACTGGAAGCAGGAATGTTGGGGTCTGTATATACCACAGTTTGTAAACTGGAAGCAGGAATGTTGGGGTCGGTATATACCACAGTTTGTAAACTGGAAGCAGGAATGTTGGGGTCGGTATATACCACAGTTTGTAAACTGGAAGCAGGAATGTTGGGGTCTGTATATACCACAGTTTGTAAACTGGAAGCAGGAATGTTGGGGTCGGTATATACCACAGTTTGTAAACTGGAAGCAGGAATGTTGGGGTCGGTATATACCACAGTTTGTAAACTGGAAGCAGGAATGTTGGGGTCGGTATATACCACAGTTTGTAAACTGGAAGCAGGAATGTTGGGGTCTGTATATACCACAGTTTGTAAACTGGAAGCAGGAATGTTGGGGTCGGTATATACCACAGTTTGTAAACTGGAAGCAGGAATGTTGGGGTCTGTATATACCACAGTTTGTAAACTGGAAGCAGGAATGTTGGGGTCTGTATATACCACAGTTTGTAAACTGGAAGCAGGAATGTTGGGGTCGGTATATACCACAGTTGGTAAACTGGAAGCAGGAATGTTGGGGTCTGTATACACCACAGTTTGTAAACTGGAAGCAGGAATGTTGGGGTCGGTATATACCACAGTTTGTAAACTGGAAGCAGGAATGTTGGGGTCTGTATATACCACAGTTTGTAAACTGGAAGCAGGAATGTTGGGGTCGGTATATACCACAGTTTGTAAACTGGAAGCAGGAATGTTGGGGTCGGTATATACCACAGTTTGTAAACTGGAAGCAGGAATGTTGGGGTCGGTATATACCACAGTTTGTAAACTGGAAGCAGGAATGTTGGGGTCTGTATATACCACAGTTTGTAAACTGGAAGCAGGAATGTTGGGGTCGGTATATACCACAGTTGGTAAACTGGAAGCAGGAATGTTGGGGTCGGTATATACCACAGTTGGTAAACTGGAAGCAGGAATGTTGGGGTCGGTATATACCACAGTTTGTAAACTGGAAGCAGGAATGTTGAGGTCGGTATATACCACAGTTGGTAAACTGGAAGCAGGAATGTTGGGGTCTGTATATACCACAGTTGGTAAACTGGAAGCAGGAATGTTGGGGTCGGTATATACCACAGTTGGTAAACTGGAAGCAGGAATGTTGGGGTCGGTATATACCACAGGTGGTAAACTGGAAGCAGGAATGTTGGGGTCGGTATATACCACAGGTGGTAAACTGGAAGCAGGAATGTTGGGGTCGGTATATACCACAGTTTGTAAACTGGAAGCAGGAATGTTGGGGTCTGTATATACCACAGTTTGTAAACTGGAAGCAGGAATGTTGGGGTCTGTATATACCACAGTTTGTAAACTGGAAGCAGGAATGTTGGGGTCTGTATATACCACAGTTTGTAAACTGGAAGCAGGAATGTTGGGGTCGGTATATACCACAGTTTGTAAACTGGAAGCAGGAATGTTGGGGTCTGTATACACCACAGTTTGTAAACTGGAAGCAGGAATGTTGGGGTCGGTATATACCACAGTTTGTAAACTGGAAGCAGGAATGTTGGGGTCTGTATATACCACAGTTTGTAAACTGGAAGCAGGAATGTTGGGGTCGGTATATACCACAGTTTGTAAACTGGAAGCAGGAATGTTGGGGTCTGTATATACCACAGTTTGTAAACTGGAAGCAGGAATGTTGGGGTCGGTATATACCACAGTTGGTAAACTGGAAGCAGGAATGTTGGGGTCGGTATATACCACAGTTGGTAAACTGGAAGCAGGAATGTTGGGGTCGGTATATACCACAGTTTGTAAACTGGAAGCAGGAATGTTGGGGTCGGTATATACCACAGTTGGTAAACTGGAAGCAGGAATGTTGGGGTCTGTATATACCACAGTTGGTAAACTGGAAGCAGGAATGTTGGGGTCGGTATATACCACAGTTGGTAAACTGGAAGCAGGAATGTTGGGGTCGGTATATACCACAGTTGGTAAACTGGAAGCAGGAATGTTGGGGTCGGTATATACCACAGGTGGTAAACTGGAAGCAGGAATGTTGGGGTCTGTATATACCACAGTTTGTAAACTGGAAGCAGGAATGTTGGGGTCTGTATATACCACAGTTTGCAAACTGGAAGCAGGAATGATGCGGTCTGTATATATACCACAGTTGGTAAATGCTGTAGCTAAATGGTTCTAAAAAATAGTTTTGGAGAGTAAAAAAAACAAAACAAAAAGAAACTAACAAAAAAAAAAAACACTTCCATACAGATGAACTTAAGTTCGGGAAGAAAAATATAATCTTCAAGACAGTCCTCGCATCCACAACCTTAATCACCACACAAAGATCACATTCCCCTCCATCCCCATCCCCACCCCCACCCCCACCCCCCCAAAAAAAATCCAAGTTGGTTCTAATGTTTCAGTCTTGTCGTCGTCACCGTGCGGGCGGAAAACCACGGAGGGAGATGTCAGCGACAGGGTCGATATTTTAGGAAGAGAAAATGTTTCCAATATTCTGTCTGTAGTCTTGCGCTCAAATCTGCTGGAATAAGAATGGTAAAGGAGGGTGGAGAGGGGGTGTTAACCTCAGTCCGCACATACACGTCACCTTGTGTGCAGACGACCAGCTGACCTAGTGTTCATTCCAGTTTGGCTGTAGTCTGCGTTCTTCTTGGCATAATACTGTTCTGTTGTCGTGGTATCATCATTCACCCTTTTCCTCAGTTGCTCTGCGCAGCGCTAGCGACCTTGACCTCTTGCCCTGTCCTTTGACCTGACCTTAACCCTCTGTTACTGCATCATGGGCATGCAGAAAAGTTTGCGTCTTTGGTTTTCTTTCAGTTAGATCCGACAGCTTGTTTTCCTTGTTCTGTGCGTCACCCGATTCGTTTTGGTTGATGACATTTGGTGTAATCTTTTGATTCCCATGTATATATATATATATATATGCTGTGTGTGGTTTAAGTTACTCTGTGTGTGTGTGTGTGTTGTGCTAGATGCATCCAATAGCCTTGGTCACCCAGCCTTGTTTCCAGATTGAGGCATGACTCCCCGTGTTACCTCCCTTTTCTTTCAGCCTTCTTCCTGACGGTAGCTGTATGTGTGTAGAGCAACACTGTAACACCCTGTAACTTTGTGTAACACTGTAACTCTGGTCATTGTCTGTGCTCCCTTCTGTGGAATCGGTGTTTTAGGTTTGATTGTATTTTCTGAGTGTTCTGGGTGTATGTGACCAAGGTCAATCGATATAAGTCAAAGTACAATAGTGGCAAAAGCAGCTACGTTTTTTTGCGCGCGCGCGCGTGTGGTTTATTTTGTGTGTGTGTGTGTGTGTGTGTGTGTGTGCGCGCGCGCACACACACAGAGCGTTGTGATGCCAGCAGCACTGTGTACAATCCACTGGCCAAGCTCGCTGCACTGCGGTCTGTCAATGTGTGGTGTGACGTCCGCTTGTTCCGCCATAGTGTGACTGCACGTGTTGTGCAAGGCGTGCAGTGTGCCATGTGAGTTTGCACACGTTGTGCGGTGTGCCATGTGACTTTGAACACGTTGTACAGCGTGCCATGTGACTCTGCACACGTTGTGCTGTGTGCTATGTGACTTTGCACACGTTGTGCAAGGTGTGCCATGTGACTTTGCACTGCCAGTCTCGTGCACTGTGTGGGTGGCCCGTGACTGGAGCGATGTGGTGCTGTGCTGTGGATTGCACGTCATCCGTGCAATACGTGACGTCACTAAGGGTCTCTGGCATATCAGTTAGGTGTCATTATTGTGTAGATCATTGAGGTATGGATAATTAAGGTATGGAACATTAACCTGGGTCAAAACAGCGCTGGTCTGGTGTCCCGGGTAGTCATCGTCAAGTGTCATGACATCGTCAAGTGTCATGACATCGTCAAGTGTCATGACATCGTCAAGTCATGACATTAAGAGAAACAGCATTGCGCGGTGAAAACATGTCACATGAAGGACTGTACAGATGATGATTTTCTTTTCTTTGTTGTGGATGTGTTTGTCGGGAAATGCGTGAGGGTTAGGTCAGTGTATGTCGCTGGTCAGGGCAAGGCGGAATGTGGACAGATACAGTGTCTGCAAACCATGCACACAATGTAGCGGGTGGTTTGTTTAGTGACGTGTCGTCAGTGACACGTGATGAGGGGTGGGTGTCTTCTCCGGGTTGTATGGGGTGTTGACAGGTTAAAGGGGTGGATATCTGTATGGGGTGGTGTTGACAGGTAAAGGGGTGGATGTCTGTATGTAGGGTGGTGTTGACAGGGTAAAGGGGTAGATGTCTGTATGTCGGGTGGTGTTGACAGGGTAAAGGGGTAGATGTCTGTATGTCGGGTGGTGTTGACAGGGTAAAGGGGTGGATGTCGGGTGGTGTTGACAGGGTAAAAGGGTAGATGTCTGTATGTTGGGTGGTGTTGACAGGGTAAAGGGGTAGATGTCTGTATGTCGGGTGGTGTTGACAGGGTGGCTGTCTGTATGTCGGGTGGTGTTAACAGGGTAAAGGGTGGATGTCTGCATGTCGGGTGGTGTTAACAGGGTACTTTCAATACGGGATGGTGTTGACAGGATAAAGGGGTGGCTGTCTGTATGTCGGGTGGTGTTGACAGGATAAAGGGTGGATGTCTGTGTCGGGTGGTGTTAACAGGATAAAGGGTGGATGTCTGTATGTCGGGTGGTGTTAACAGGGTATTTTCAATACGGGATGGTGTTGACAGGATAAAGGGGGGGGGGTGGCTGTATGTCGGGTGGTGTTGACAGGATAAAGGGTGGATGTCTGTGTCGGGTGGTGTTAACAGGATAAAGGGTGGATGTCTGTATGTCGGGTGGTGTTAACAGGGTATTTTCAATACGGGATGGTGTTGACAGGATAAAGGGGGGGGGGTGGCTGTATGTCGGGTGGTGTTGACAGGATAAAGGGTGGATGTCTGTGTCGGGTGGTGTTAATAGGATAAAGGGTGGATGTCTGTATGTCGGGTGGTGTTGACAGGATAAAGGGTGGATGTCTGTGTCGGGTGGTGTTAATAGGATAAAGGTGGATGTCTGTATGTCGGGTGGTGTTAACAGGGTACCTGCTATACGGGATGGTGTTGACAGGGTAAAGGGTGGATGTCTGTATGTCGGGTGGTGTTAACAGGGTACCGCCCAGACCTGGTGACGGCGCTACCCACGGATGCTTCAGGGGTCACCTACTTCCCTCAGGTCCTCAAGTCACTGGGTGAGCCACCCCCCTTTGTTGGTCGTTCTGTCTGTCTGTTGTCGTTCTGTCTGTCTGTTGGTCGTTCTGTCTATCTGTTGATCGTTCTGTCTGTCTATCTGTTGATCGTTCTGTCTGTCTATCTGTTGGTCGTTCTGTCTGTCTGTTGGTCGTTCTGTCTGTCTGTTGTCGTTCTGTCTGTCTATCTGTTGGTTGTTCTGTCTGTCTGTCGGGTTCTCTTTCGTCCCCAACAGTCTTAGGCTGACTGTTCTCTGCCTGCCTGCCTGCCTGCCAGCATCTCTCCCGTTTCTCTTGCCAGCAGAATAACCCGTAAAACTCTTGTCTGTGTGATGATTCTGGTTTCCATGGTCAAATCAACTCCTTCAGAAATGTAGGAGAATCAAAACAATGCAATCTGGTTATGTAAAATAAACCCGATTTAACGTGATCACAGCGGATTCAACACAGTGCAATCTGATCACATAATGATTCAACACAGTGCAATCTGATCACATAATGATTCAACGCAGTGCAATCTGATCACATAATGATTCAACACAGTGCAGTCTGATCACATAATGATTCAACACAGTGCAGTCTGATCACATAATGATTCAACACAGTGCAATCTGATCACATAATGATTCAACACAGTGCAGTCTGATCACATAATGATTCAACGCAGTGCAGTCTGATCACATAATGATTCAACACAGTGCAATCTGATCACATAATGATTCAACACAGTGCAATCTGATCACATAATGATTCAACACAGTGCAATCTGATCACATAATGATTCAACGCAGTGCAGTCTGATCACATAATGATTCAACGCAGTGCAGTCTGATCACATAATGATTCAACACAGTGCAATCCGATCACATAATGATTCAACACAGTGCAATCTGATCACATAATGATTCAACGCAGTGCAGTCTGATCACATAATGATTCAACGCAGTGCAGTCTGATCACATAATGATTCAACGCAGTGCAATCCGATCACATAATGATTCAACACAGTGCAGTCTGATCACATAATGATTCAACGCAGTGCAGTCTGATCACATAATGATTCAACACAGTGCAGTCTAATCACATAATGATTCAACGCAGTGCAGTCTGATCACATAATGATTCAACACAGTGCAATCTGATCACATAATGATTCAACGCAGTGCAGTCTGATCACATAATGATTCAACACAGTGCAGACTGATCACAGAAGGTTCAACAAACCTGGGTACATAAAAACACAATGTGTCACAACATGCTACTGTGTGTCACCCAGGCCTCCAGCCTGGTTACCAGTCCTAACAATGTGTCACCATGTGTCACCCAGGCCCCAAGCCTGGTTACCAGTCCTAACAATGTGTCACCATGTGTCACTCCAGGCCTCCAGCCTGGTTACCAGTACTAACAATGTGTCACCATGTGTCACTCCAGGCCCCAAGCCTGGTTACCATGCCTAACAATGTGTCACTGTGTCACGCTGTGTCACCCAGGCCCCAAGCCTGGTTATTATGCCTAACAATGTGTCACCATGTGTCACCCAGGCCCCAAGCCTGGTTACCAGTCCTAACAATGTGTCACCATGTGTCACGCTGTGTCACCCAGGCCCCAAGCCTGGTTATTATGCCTAACAATGTGTCACCATGTGTCACCCAGGCCCCAAGCCTGGTTACCATGCCTAACAATGTGTCACCATGTGTCACTCCAGGCCCCAAGCCTGGTTACCATGCCTAACAATGTGTCACTGTGTCACCATGTGTCACCCAGGCCCCAAGCCTGGTTACCATGCCTGACAATGTGTCATTGTGTGAGTCACTGTGTCACCCAGGCCCCAAGCCTGGTTACCATGCCTGACAATGTGTCATTGTGTGAGTCACTGTGTCACCCAGGCCCCAAGCCTGGTTACCATGCCTGACAATGTGTCATTGTGTGAGTCACTGTGTCACCCAGGCCCCAAGCCTGGTTACCATGCCTGACAATGTGTCACTGTGTCACCATGTGTCACGCTGTGTCACCCAGGCCCCAAGCCTGGTTACCATGCCTGACACTGTGTCATTGTGTGAGTCACTGTGTCACCCAGGCCCCAAGCCGACGCCAGCGCAGAACGTGACGGCCACAGCGGGCGAGGGCAAGGTGATCGTGGTCACGTGGCATCCCTCCATCTCCCCCCCTGTCCCTGTCTTCTGGTATGAGGTCCACTACCGTCTGGCTGGATCGTCCAGGTCTGTGCTCCTGTCTGTCTCTGTCCGTCTGTCTGTCTGTCTGTCTCTCCCTCCCTCCCTCTGTCCGTCTGTCTGTCTCTCCCTCCCTCCCTCCCTCCCTCCCTCCCTCTGTCCGTCTGTCTGTCTCTCCCTCCCTCCCTCCCTCCCTCCCTCTGTCCGTCTGTCTGTCTCTCCCTCCCTCCCTCCCTCCCTCTGTCCGTCTGTCTGTCTCTCCCTCCCTCCCTCCCTCCCTCCCTCTGTCTGTCCCTCCCTCAAGTACAGTTTTGTATAGCCAAGTACAGTGCAGTGTTGTACGACAAGTACAGGACAGTGTTGTACGACAAGTACAGGACAGTGTTGTATGACTAGTACAGGACAGTGCAGTGTTGTATGACAAGAACAGGACAGTGTTGTACAAGTACAGGACAGTGTTGTATGACAAGTACAGGACAGTGCAGTGTTGTATGACAAGAACAGGACAGTGTTGTATGACAAGTACTGGACAGTGTTGTATGACAAGTACAGGACAGTGCTGTGTTGTATGACAAGTACAGGACAGTGTTGTATGACAAGTACAGGACAGGACAGTGTTGTATGACAAGTACAGGACAGTGTTGTATAACAAGTACAGGACAGTGCTGTGTTGTATGACAAGTACAGGACAGTGTTGTATGACAAGTACAGGACAGTGCAGTGTTGTATGACAAGTACGGGACAGTGTTGTATGACAGGTACAGGACAGTGCTGTGTTGTATGACAAGTACAGGACAGTGCCGTGTCGTATAAGTACAGGACAGTGTTGTATGACAAGTACAGGACAGTGCTGTGTTGTATGACAAGTACAGGACAGTGCCGTGTCGTATAAGTACAGGACAGTGTTGTATGACAAGTACAGGACAGTGCCGTGTCGTATAAGTACAGGACAGTGTTGTATGACAAGTACAGGATAGTGTTGTATGACAAGTACAGGACAGTGTTGTATGACTAGTACAGGACAGTGCAGTGTTGTACGACTAGTACAGGACAGTGTATGACAAGTACAGGATAGTGTTGTATGACTAGTACAGGACAGTGTATGACAAGTACAGGATAGTGTTGTATGACTAGTACAGGACAGTGTATGACAAGTACAGGACAGTGCTGTGTTGTATGACAAGTACAGGACAGTGTTGTATGACTAGTACAGGACAGTGCAGTGTTGTACGACTAGTACAGGACAGTGCATGACAAGTACAGGATAGTGTTGTATGACTAGTACAGGACAGTGTATGACAAGTACAGGATAGTGTTGTATGACTAGTACAGGACAGTGTTGTATGACTAGTACAGGACAGTGCAGTGTTGTACGACTAGTACAGGACAGTGTATGACAAGTACAGGATAGTGTTGTATGACTAGTACAGGACAGTGTTGTATGACTAGTACAGGACAGTGTATGACAAGTACAGGATAGTGTTGTATGACTAGTACAGGACAGTGTATGACAAGTACAGGACAGTGCTGTGCAGAATGACTAGTACAGGACAGTGTATGACAAGTACAGGATAGTGTTGTATGACTAGTACAGGACAGTGTATGACAAGTACAGGACAGTGCAGTGTTGTATGACTAGTACAGGACAGTGCTGTGTTGTATGACAAGTACAGGACAGTGCTGTATGACAAGTACAGGACAGTGCATTGTTGTATGACAAGTACAGGACAGTGCTGTATGACAAGTACAGGACAGTGCAGTGTTGTATGACTAGTACAGGACAGTGCTGTGTCGTATGACAAGTACAGGACAGTGTTGTATGACAAGTACAGGACAGTGTTGTATGACAAGTACAGGACAGTGCTGTATGACAAGTACAGGACAGTGCTGTATGACAAGTACAGGACAGTGCAGTGTTGTATGACTAGTACAGGACAGTGCTGTATGACAAGTACAGGACAGTGCTGTGTTGTATGACAAGTACAGGACAGTGTTGTATGACAAGTACAGGACAGTGTTGTATGACAAGTACAGGACAGTGCTGTATGACAAGTACAGGACAGTGCATTGTTGTATGACTAGTACAGGACAGTGCTGTGCTGTATGACAAGTACAGGACAGTGTTGTATGACCAGTACAGGACAGTGTTGTATGACAAGTACAGGACAGTGCTGTATGACAAGTACAGGACAGTGCTGTATGACAAGTACAGGACAGTGCTGTATGACAAGTACAGGACAGTGCTGTGTCGTATGACCAGTACAGGACAGTGCTGTGTCGTATGACAAGTACAGGACAGTGCTGTGTCGTATGACAAGTACAGGACAGTGCTGTATGACAAGTACAGGACAGTGCTGTATGACCAGTACAGGACAGTGTTGTATGACCAGTACAGGACAGTGTTGTATGACCAGTACAGGACAGTGTTGTATGACAAGTACAGGACAGTGCTGTGTTGTATGACAAGTACAGGACAGTGTTGTATGACCAGTACAGGACAGTGTTGTGTTGTATGACCAGTACAGGACAGTGTTGTATGACAAGTACAGGACAGTGCTGTGTTGTATGACAAGTACAGGACAGTGTTGTATGACCAGTACAGGACAGTGTTGTATGACCAGTACAGGACAGTGTTGTATGACCAGTACAGGACAGTGTTGTATGACCAGTACAGGACAGTGCTGTGTTGTATGACAAGTACAGGACAGTGTTGTATGACAAGTACAGGACAGTGCTGTGTTGTATGACCAGTACAGGACAGTGCTGTGTCGTATGACTAGTACAGGACAGTGTTGTATGACAAATACAGGATAGTGCTGTGTCGTATGACTAGTACAGGACAGTGCTGTCCAGAACTGTATTGTGCAACACGAAGTCATGACGTCTTGTACAGTTTGCATTTACAGTGAGGTGTGTGTGTGTGTGTGTGTGTGTGACTGTAGGTACTGTATGGGTAAGCAGTATACCTTGTAGTGACAGTACCACTCCCTGTGGTGAAGTACCGTGTCCTGCTGTGAAACACCGTGTCCTGCAGTGAAATACCATGACCTGTAGTGATGTACCGTGCCCTGTGGTGAAAAAGTACCAGGCCCTGAAGTAATAGTGAAGTAATAGACCCCGTCGTGAAGTACCGTGCCCTGCAGTGTACCGTGCCCTGTGAAGTACCGTGCCCTGCAGTGTACCGTGCCCTGTGATGTACCGTGCCCTGCAGTGAACCGTGCCCTGCAGTGAACCGTGCCCTGTGAAGTACCATGCCCTGCAGTGAAGTACCCTGTGAAGTACCGTGCCCTGTAGTGTAGTACCCTGTGATGTACCGTGCCCTGCAGTGAACCGTGCCCTGCAGTGAACCGTGCCCTGCAGTGAAGTACCCTGTGAAGTACCATGCCCTGCAGTGAAGTACCCTGTGAAGTACCGTGCCCTGCAGTGTAGTACCCTGTGATGTACCGTGCCCTGCAGTGAACCGTGCCCTGTGAAGTACCATGCCCTGCAGTGAAGTACCCTGTGAAGTACCGTGCCCTGTAGTGTAGTACCCTGTGAAGTACCGTGCCCTGTAGTGAACCGTGCCCTGCAGTGAACCGTGCCCTGCAGTGAAGTACCCTGTGAAGTACCATGCCCTGCAGTGAAGTACCCTGTGAAGTACCGTGCCCTGTAGTGAACCGTGCCCTGCAGTGTAGTACCCTGTGAAGAACCGTGCCCTGTAGTGAACCGTGCCCTGCAGTGAACCGTGCCCTGCAGTGAAGTACCCTGTGAAGTACCGTGCCCTGTAGTGTAGTACCCTGTGAAGTACTGTGCCCTGTAGTGAACCGTGCCCTGCAGTGTAGTACCCTGTGAAGTACCGTACCCTGCAGTGAAGTACCAGTGTTGTGTTGTGCAGTGAAGTACCGTGCCTCATGTTGCAGGTGGACACGGTACACTCAACAGGTACCCGCCACGTCCCCTACCAGACTGGAGATGAAGGATCTGGAGCCTGGTGTGTACCAGGTCCGTGTCCTGGCCTATGGTGTTCTGGCCTTCTCCATGCCCTCCAACACTGCCACTGTCGACATCTCCTCAGGTCAGTCCGGGGGTGGGGAGGGGGAGGGGGCTGGGGGGGGTCAGTGTTTGTCACTGATAGGTGATTATCCTTACTACAGACAACAAATTGAACCATTATTTGTCACTGATAGGTGGTTATCCTGACTACAGACAACAAACTGATTTATTAGTTACTGATAGGTGGTTAGCCTAACTACAAACACAAACTGATTTATTATCTGTCACTGATAGGTGATTATCCTTACTGCAGACAACAAATTGATTTATTATCTGTCACTGATAGGTGGTTATCCTGACTACAAACACAGATTGATTTATTATCTGTCACTGATAGGTGGTTATCCTGACTACAGACAACAAACTGATTTATTATCTGTCACTGATAGGTGGTTATCCTGACTACAAACACAGATTGATTTATTATCTCACTGATAGGTGGTTATCCTGACTACAGACAACAAACTGATTTATTATCTGTCACTGATAGGTGGTTATCCTGACTACAGACAACAAACTGATTTATTATCTGTCACTGATAGGTGGTTATCCTGACTACAGACAACAAACTGATTTATTATCTGTCACTGATAGGTGGTTATCCTGACTACAAACACAGATTGATTTATTATCTCACTGATAGGTGGTTAGCCTAACTACAAACACAACAAATTGATTTACTATCTGTCACTGATAGGTGGTTAACCTGACTACAGACAACAAACTGATTTATTATTGATTTTTGTCACTGATAGGTGGTTCACCTGACTTCAGACAACAAATTGATTCATTATGGATTTTTGTCACTGATAGGTTGTTAACCTGACTACAGACAACAAATTGATTCAATATTGATTTTTGTCACTGATAGGTGGTTAAATGACTACAGACAACAAATTGATTCAATATTGATTTTTGTCACTGATAGGTGGTTAACCTGACTTCAGACAACAAATTGATTCAATATTGATTTTTGTCACTGATAGGTGGCCTTCAGTCCAAACAGCAATGACGATTCAAACATGTCACTGGAGGCTACACACCAGTATTCAAATAATATATTTTTCACAGACATTAACTTTAATGGTCAGTGAGGACTGATAAAGTCCTATCCTGATTTGTCAGACATTTCACAGTTAAATGCTGATCGAACGAGTCGACCAGGGTGTGTTTAACTTTCGCAAAGAAATGAGCGACAGTAATCTGACTATTGAACGAGCAGAATGGCTGATATATATACCGAGTGTGTGCGCGCACACACACACACACACACACACACACACACACACACACACACACTGTATGTTCTGACTCCATCACCAATGTTTTGTGTGTCTGCCTGTGTACAGCGCCCACCTCACAGAGCAGTCCCAGCAACACAGACGCTAGTTCTGGTATCAGTCTGTTTTCTCTGTGTCTCTATGTCGTGGATTAAAGTTGCTGTCACCTTGTGTCCTTGACCTGTTGTTAAAGCGGCTGTCACCTTTACATTTTGTATCATTCGTTTCCTGAGTAACATCCCCCTTCCCTGTGTTGTGGTCTGTCTTGAAGTCACCGTTAATAAATTCTCCTTGTTTTATTCAGTGCATGTTCCTTCGTTGGAATGCCTCCTGATTCGTTAACTTGAGACGGGACATCCAAGATTGGTCTGTGAGACGAGTAGATTGTTATCCCTTTTTTTTCTTTGAACATTCACTGCTGCGAATTCGTCAGTGAAAGATACTGAACAGGGGAAAGGAAGTTTGCTGGGGTTATGGAAACACCGCATGCACCTGGCCCGTAGACGGAGTACGGCTGCCTGAAAGGTGGGATACAGAGAATTGCAGCATCTGAAAGCAGCACCAGTCTGCTGTTGATAGGACGCTGGTCTTTGAGCGTTGTGTATCTCTATCTCAAAGCACGAACTCGTCCATCCTCATCGTCGCTTCCATTTAATACCCGGCTGGAGTAACCGGCTGAAATCCGGCACTGGCTAGAATAAAGAGAAAGACAGACCGAATTCAAAACGAAAAGAAAAAAAAAAGAATGCCGTCTCTTGGACGTCCCGTCTGCAGTGAGCCCCGAGTTCTTTGTCCTCCTTGTCTCGTGCTGAAGGACTGGACAGGTGGTGGTCAGCATGAATCGGACAGAGCCAGGTGAACCATGAACACCTGCACTACCCACCTGCCTCCAACACACCTCTAACACCTAACACATGGAACATGTATTATACCTGTTCCATCGAGGTTTGGGAAATACACAAATCTTGGGCTGCTTCCTCTAACAACAAGGCTGCAGGTTTCCCATGTTGGTCTGTCTTGTCAGTCAATAAAACAGGACCCGGAAAGAAAAAAAGCGTAATTGATGGCGTCGTTTTATAACCAGCCTTTATGTTGTCTGTTCGGTTTGGTCAGTTCGTACCGTGATAAATACAGACCTTGTTGATTTCACTGTTGCTGGTGTGTTTTGGATTATCCTATATAAGTGTACAAATAGTACATATAAATGTTGTTGATATTTGGTTTGGTTATGAGTTGTGTGGTGATACTCTTTTTTATCAGTGTAAGCGGATGTGCATGTCATTTTCCAACAGTTGCATTGGAAATACGGCGGGCTGTTTTAACTGACTTAACTGGGAGGGGCGATACAATGTCATTGGAAATACGGCGGGCTGTTTTAATTGACTTACCTGGGAGGGGCGATACAATGTCATTGGAAATACGGCGGGCTGTTTTAACTGACTTACCTGGGAGGGGCGATACAATTTCACTGATTATGGAGATGGATTGGGTTTGATGTGCCTTGTTCTTTGTTGTTTGAAGTAAGATCATGTTTTCCTTTTCTTTCTAAATTACACGCTGGTCTTTTTTTCTTGTATTTTGAAACGATCATAAAATGTTAATTATATGATTTTTTATTCTGTTATTTGTGGCATGAACATTTAAAGGCATGGAATGTAGATACCGCTTGAGAATTATTCTGTATTTTGTCAGGGTTGTTTTTATAACCATGGTGACCAGTCTGTAGCTTTTGATCACTCCTTTCCGTCTTCCTTGAGAAACACCACATACACTGGATAGACTATCGATAGAGTTGTGGGGGTAAAGGTGACTTCGAAAGGTGAACTAATGATTGTGTGGGGGTGGGGACTTTGAGGAGAGGTGAAGATAGTGTTGTGTTAAAGGGAGGGTGGGGGGGGCTTTGAGGAGAGGTGAAGATAGTGTTGTGTTTGAGGGAGGGTGGGGTGGAGGGGGCTTTGAGGAGAGGTGAAGATAGTGTTGTGTTTGAGGGAGGGTGGGGTGGAGGGGGCTTTGAGGAGAGGTGAAGATAGTGTTGTGTTAGAGGGAGGGTGGGGTGGAGGGGGCTTTGAGGAGAGGTGAAGATTGTGTTGTGTTAGAGGGAGGGGGGGGGGACTTTGAGGAGAGGTGAAGATAGTTTTGTGTTAGAGGGAGGGTGGGGTGGAGGGGACTTTCAGGAGAGGTGAAGAGGGAGGGTGAGGGAGGGGAGTGGACTTTCATCAGAGGTGAAGATACCAATGGTCTTAACACCCACTGTTGTAATGGGTTATGCTACACAATTGTTTGTTGTGGTGACCTGTCGGCACAGAGTAGGCTAGTGGTGTGTGCATGCTATATGAGAAGGGTGGAATGTTCCTTTGCTGTTGAACGTTGTGAGGAAGCAGGATATGATGAGGTCTTGTTGGATGGTGTGATGAGGTCCTGTGGAACGTTGTGAGAAAACACAGTGTGATGAGGTCCTGTTGAACGTTGTGAGGAAGTGTGATGAGGTCCTGTTGAACGTTGTGAGAAAACACAGTGTGATGAGGTCCTGTTGAACGTTGTGAGGAAACACAGTGTGATGAGGTCCTGTTGAACGTTGTGAGGAAACGCAGTGTGATTAGGTCCTGTGTAACGTTGTGAGGAAACAGTGTGATGAGGTCCTGTGTAACGTGATGAGGAAAAGGTCCTGTTGAACGTTTTGAATTAACACAGTGTGATGAGGTCCTGTTGAACGTTGTGAGGAAACAGTGTGATGAGGTCCTGTTGAACGTTGTGAGGAAACAGTATGATGAGGTCCTGTTGAACGTTGTGAGGAAACACAGTGTGATGAGGTCCTGTTGAACGTTGTGAGGAAACACAGTGTGATGAGGTCCTGTTGAACGTTGTGAGGAAACAGTGTGATGAGGTCCTGTTGAGAGGAAGCAGTGTGATGAGGTCCTGTTGAGAGGAAGCAGTGTGATGAGGTCCTGTTGAACGTTGTGAGGAAAAACAGTGTGATGAGGTCCTGTTGAACGTTGTCAGGAAACACAGTGTGATGAGGTCCTGTTGAACGTTGTCAGGAAACAGTGATGAGGTCCTGTTGAACGTTGTGTGGAAACAGTGTGATGAGGTCCTGTTGAACGTTGTGAGGAAACAGTGTGATGAGGTCCTGTTGAACGTTGTGAGGAAACACAGTGTGATGAGGTCCTGTTGAACGTTGTGAGGAAACAGTGTGATGAGGTCCTGTTGAACGTTGTGTGGAAACAGTGTGATGAGGTCCTGTTGAACGTTGTGAGGAAACACAGTGTGATGAGGTCCTGTTGAACGTTGTGAGGAAACACAGTGTGATGAGGTCCTGTTGAACGTTGTGTGGAAACAGTGTGATGAGGTCCTGTTGAACGTTGTGAGGAAACACAGTGTGATGAGGTCCTGTTGAACGTTGTGAGGAAACACAGTGTGATGAGGTCCTGTTGAACGTTGTGAGGAAACAGTGTGATGAGGTCCTGTTGAACGTTGTGTGGAAACAGTGTGATGAGGTCCTGTAGAACGTTGTGTGGAAACAGTGTGGTGAGGTCTTGTGTAACGTTGTGTGGAAACAGTGTGGTGAGGTCTTGTGTAACTTTGTGTGGAAACAGTGTGGTGAGGTCTTGTGTAACTTTGTGTGGAAACAGTGTGATGAGGTCTTGTGTAACTTTGTGTGGAAACAGTGTGGTGAGGTCTTGTGTAACGTTGTGTGGAAACAGTGTGGTGAGGTCTTGTGTAACGTTGTGAGGAAACAGTGTGGTGAGGTCTTGTGTAACGTTGTGTGGAAACAGTGTGGTGAGGTCTTGTGTAACGTTGTGTGGAAACAGTGTGGTGAGGTCCTGTGTAACGTTGTGTGGAAACAGTGTGGTGAGGTCTTGTGTAACTTTGTGTGGAAACAGTGTGGTGAGGTCTTGTGTAACGTTGTGTGGAAACAGTGTGATGAGGTCCTGTTGAACGTTGTGTGGAAACAGTGTGGTGAGGTCTTGTGTAACGTTG
This sequence comes from Babylonia areolata, assembly GCF_041734735.1. NCBI lineage: Eukaryota > Metazoa > Mollusca > Gastropoda > Neogastropoda > Buccinidae > Babylonia > Babylonia areolata. The sequence continues at coordinate 25,477,636 of NC_134892.1, forward strand.
TGTGGAAACAGTGTGATGAGGTCCTGTTGAACGTTGTGTGGAAACAGAGTGTGATGAGGTCCTGTTGAACGTTGTGTGGAAACAGTGTGGTGAGGTCTTGTGTAACGTTGTGTGGAAACAGTGTGGTGAGGTCTTGTGTAACTTTGTGTGGAAACAGTGTGGTGAGGTCTTGTGTAACGTTGTGTGGAAACAGTGTGGTGAGGTCTTGTGTAACTTTGTGTGGAAACAGTGTGGTGAGGTCTTGCGTAACGTTGTGAGGAAACACAGTGTGATGAGGTCTTGTGTAACGTTGTGTGGAAACAGTGTGGTGAGGTCTTGTGTAACGTTGTGTGGAAACAGTGTGGTGAGGTCTTGTGTAACGTTGTGTGGAAACAGTGTGGTGAGGTCTTGCGTAACGTTGTGAGGAAACACAGTGTGATGAGGTCCTGTTCAACGTTGTGAAGAAACAGTGTGATGAGGTCCTGTTGAACGTTGTGAGGAAGTGTGATGAGGTCTTGTTGAACGTTGTGAGGAAACAGAGTGTGATGAGGTCCTGTTGAACGTGGTGAGGAAATAGAGTGTGATGAGGTACTGTTGAACGTTGTGAGGAAACAGTGTGATGAGGTCCTGTTGAACGTTGTGAGGAAACAGTGTGATGAGGTCCTGTTGAACGTTGTGAAGAAACAGTGTGATGAGGTCCTGTTGAACGTGGTGAGGAAACAGTGTGATGAGGTCCTGTTGAACGTTGTGAGAAAGTGTAATGAGGATGTGTTGAACGTTGTGAGGAAACAGAGTGTGATGAGGTCCTGTTGAACGTGGTGAGGAAATAGAGTGTGATGAGGTACTGTTGAACGTTGTGAGGAAACAGTGTGATGAGGTCCTGTTGAACGTGGTGAGGAAATAGAGTGTGATGAGGTCCTGTTGAACGTTGTGAGGAAACAGTGTGATGAGGTCCTGTTGAACGTTGTGAGGAAACAGAGTGATGAGGTCCTGTTGAACGTTGTGAGAAAACACAGTGTGATGAGGTCCTGTTGAACGTTGTGAGAAAACACAGTGTGATGAGGTCCTGTTGAACGTTGTGAGGAAACAGTGTGATGAGGTCCTGTTGAACGTTGTGAGGAAACTGTGATGAGGTCCTGTTGAACGTTGTGAGGAAGTGTGATGAGGTCTTGTTGAACGTTGTGAAGAAGTGTGATGAGGTCTTGTTGAACGTTGTGAGGAAACAGTGTGATGAGGTCCTGTTGACCGTTGTGAGGAAACAGTGTGATGAGGTCCTGTTGAACGTTGTGAGGAAGTGTGATGAGGTCCTGTTGAACGTTGTGAGGAAACAGTGTGATGAGGTACTGTTGAACGTTGTGAGGAAACAGTGTGATGAGGTCCTGTTGAACGTTGTGAGGAAGTGTGATGAGGTCCTGTTGAACGTTGTGAGGAAACAGTGTGATGAGGTACTGTTGAACGTTGTGAGGAAACAGTGTGATGAGGTCCTGTTGAACGTTGTGAGGAAACTGTGATGAGGTTCTGTTGAACGTTGTGAGGAAGTGTGATGAGGTCTTGTTGAACGTTGTGAGGAAACAGTGTGATGAGGTCCTGTTGAACGTTGTCAGGAAACAGTGTGATGAGGTCCTGTTGAACGTTGTGAGGAAACACAGTGTGATGAGGTCCTGTTGAACGTTGTGAGGAAACACAGTGTGATGAGGTCCTGTTGAACGTTGTGAGGAAACAGTGTGATGAGGTCCTGTGTAACGTTGTGAGGAAACAGTGTGATGAGGTCCTGTTGAACGTTGTGAGGAAACACAGTGTGATGAGGTCCTGTTGAACGTTGTGAGGAAACAGTGTGATGAGGTCCTGTGTAACGTTGTGAGGAAACAGTGTGATGAGGTCCTGTGTAACGTAGTGAGGAAACGCAGTGTGATGAGGTCCTGTGTAACGTGATGAGGAAAAGGTCCTGTTGAACGTTTTGAATTAACACAGTGTGATGAGGTCCTGTTAAACGTTGTGAGGACGTGTGATGAGGTCCTGTTGAACGTTGTGAGGAAGTGTGATGAGGTCAACTTGACTGATGGGTGTGGCTGTTCGCGCAGTACCCTGAAATATGAAGCACGTTACACTTATTATTGAACGTACACTTTGTTACTGTACACTTTGGTGTACGTTTTGTCACAGAATGCTAATCATCTTAACGTCAGGTAATAATAATCATCATCATCATCATCAGTATCATCCTAACAATTTCAAAATTAATGATTTCACATGAATTCCAGTTGTACATTCAAATTCACTTCCGTTGCAGAACTAATACCAACAGCAGTTCAGTCCACTGGACCACATTGACAAGACACGCCCTTTAACCCAAATTGTACATTGAAATGGAATCGTTTATTTGAAACGTTTTGTGCTTTACATGTCAGCATGGATTTATATGCATTGATGTCTTTATCAATGTATATGCAATGATGTCTTTATCAATGTATATGCAATGATGTCTTTATCAGTGTATGTGCAATGATGTCTTTATCAGTTTATATGCAGTGATGTCTTTATCAATGTATATGCATTGATGTCTTTATCAGTTTATATGCATTGATGTCTTTATCAGTGTATATGCAGTGATGTCTTTATCAATGTATATGCAATGATGTCTTTATCAGTGTATATGCAGTGATGTCTTTATCAATGTATATGCAATGATGTCTTTATCAATGTATATGCAATGATGTCTTTATCAGTGTGGGGTGCAGAGTAACACTCTGCCCATAGTGACGAAGTAACGAAGCATCACTGTGTGTGTCCATAGAGGAACAGCTGATCCCAGACGCCATGATCGGAGGAATCGTGGGCGGGGTTCTGTTCCTTCTGGTGGCCGTCCTGCTGACCACCATGGCCATCATCCACAGCCGCCGCAAAGACAGCAAGGCCCGCAACGGTCACACCAATTATGGTGTGTGTGAGTGTCCTCCCTTTCTCTAGATCTCTCCCCGATATGTCACTGTCCCTTCTTTCTCACTTTCAACGTCTATCTCTGTGTTATCAGTGTAGACAACATATCATGTGTCACTGTCCTTTCTCTCTCACTATCAACGTCTATCTCTGTGTTATCAGTGTAGACAAAATATCATGTGTCGCTGTCCTTTCTCTCTCACTATCAACGTCTATCTCTGTGTTATCAGTGTAGACAAAATATCATGTGTCGCTGTCCTTTCTCTCTGACTATCAACGTCTATCTCTGTGTTATCAGTGTAGACAACATATCATGTGTCACTGTCCTTTCTCTCTCACTATCAACGTCTATCTCTGTGTTATCAGTGTAGACAAAATATCATGTGTCGCTGTCCTTTCTCTCTGACTATCAACGTCTATCTCTGTGTTATCAGTGTAGACAACATATCATGTGTCACTGTCCTTTCTCTCTCACTATCAACGTCTATCTCTGTGTTATCAGTGTAGACAAAATATCATGTGTCGCTGTCCTTTCTCTCTGACTATCAACGTCTATCTCTGTGTTATCAGTGTAGACAAAATATCATGTGTCGCTGTCCTTTCTCTCTGACTATCAACGTCTATCTCTGTGTTATCAGTGTAGACAAAATATCATGTGTCGCTGTCCTTTCTCTCTGACTATCAACGTCTATCTCTGTGTTATCAGTGTAGACAAAATATCATGTCACTGTCCCTTCTTTCTCTCTGACTATCAACGTCTATCTGCATATTGTCACTGTTGACAAAATACACCATTAACACAATAAGCTATTGCAGAGTACCACAGCAACAGTTAATTTGAAAGGGTGTTTTTACTTCGTAACATGATAAATAATGAGTTATTTAAAGAAATGTGAAAAACAAACTAATATTACAAATACACAAATTAACCAAACGACAAAACACAACCAATTCAATAAACGTTTAAATTTGAAATTTGAATGATTGTCCAGCATAGAAAGAACAAAGCAAAAAGGAAAAAATCACATTATTAAATACACAGATATCACATACATACGTGGATACTACTTTGAGATATGTTTGATATTGTTACTGTTCTACATTTACTCTTTAAGAAAGATCTGTAATTAATGTGTGGTAAGACAGCCGCTTTGTTTTTAAATCTTGTACATTGCATTGTATTCTAGTACTGTGCTCCACTTTTCAGTGCCAGGAAATGTTTTTCAAAAGATGTTAGGTTGGGTTTGCATTTGTCAAATTTACTTTTATGAACACATGAACATTTTTCCAGGCAGTATGAAAACGTCAAATAGTGTGTCAGTGCACACATTTTGAGCAATGCCAAACAATACCATGCTTTCAGTTATGTTTATGTTGGTACATGTTACACACTACATCCTCAGTAATTCTTCAAACCTATGCCAGAAGAGTTTTAAAGATTCGCATCTCCAAAATGTGTTGAGTGGTGTTGGGTGAAGGTCATTGGTGAAGGCTGAAGGTCAGTGGTGTTGGGTGAAGGGTGAAGGTCAGTGGTGTTGGGTGAAGGGTCAGTGGTGTTGGGTGAAGGGTCAGTGGTGTTGGGTGAAAGGTCAGTGGTTAGTGGTGTTGGGTGAACGGTGAAGGTCAGTGGTGTTGGGTGATGGGTCAGTGTTGGGTGAAGGGGGGTCAGTGGTGTTGGGTGAAGGGTCAGTGGTCAGTGGTGGTCAGTGGTGTTGGGTGAACGGTCAGTGGTCAGTGGTCAGTGGTGTTGGGTGAACGGTGAAGGTCAGTGGTGTTGGGTGAAGGGTCAGTGGTCAGTGGTGTTGGGTGAAGGGTGAAGGTCAGTGGTGTTGGGTGATGGGTCAATGTCAGTGGTGTTGGGTGAACGGTCAGTGGTCAGTGGTGTTGGGTGAACGGTGAAGGTCAGTGGTGTTGGGTGAAGGGTCAGTGGTCAGTGGTGTTGGGTGAAGGGTGAAGGTCAGTGGTGTTGGGTGAT
>NC_134892.1:25490026-25527526 GCF_041734735.1 Babylonia areolata
TGGGTATGGACTCAAATGACCATTTCACATAATCCTGTACACAGGTTGGGTATGGACTCAAATGACCATTTCACATAATCCTGTACACAGGTTGGGTATGGACTCAAATGACCATTTCACATAATCCTGTACACAGGTTGGGTATGGACTCAAATGACCATTTTACATACACCACTACACGGGTTGGTCCATGACTACATTAACCTCTAGACAGGGTGGATACAGACCTTAATGACCAGTTCACATAACCTCTAGACAGGGTGGATACAGACCTTAATGACCAGTTCACATAACCTCTAGACAGGGTGGATACAGACCTAAATGACCAGTTCACATACACTTCTTGACAGGGTGGATACAGACCTTAATGACCAGTTCACATAACCTCTAGACAGGGTGGATACAGACCTAAATGACCAGTTCACATAACCTCTAGACAGGGTGGATACAGACCTAAATGACCAGTTCACATAACCTCTAGACAGGGTGGATACAGACCTAAATGACCAGTTCACATACACTTCTTGACAGGGTGGATATAGACCTTAATGACCAGTTCACATAACCTCTAGACAGGGTGGATACAGACCTTAATGACCAGTTCACATAACCTCTAGACAGGGTGGATACAGACCTTAATGACCAGTTCACATAACCTCTAGACAGGGTGGGTATACACCTTAATGACCAGTTCACATAACCTCTAGACAGGGTGGATACAGACCTTAATGACCAGTTCACATACACTTCTTGACAGGGTGGATATAGACCTTAATGACCAGTTCACATACACTTCTTGACAGGATGGATATAGACCTTAATGACCAGTTCACATACACTTCTTGACAGGGTGGATATAGACCTTAATGACCAGTTCACATACACTTCTTGACAGGGTGGGTATAGACCTTAATGACCAGTTCACATAACCTCTAGACAGGGTGGATACAGACCTTAATGACCAGTTCACATAACCTCTAGACAGGGTGGATACAGACCTTAATGACCAGTTCACATAACCTCTAGACAGGGTGGATACAGACCTTAAAGACCAGTTCACATAACCTCTTGACAGGGTGGATATAGACCTTAATGACCAGTTCACATACACTTCTTGACAGGATGGATATAGACCTTAATGACCAGTTCACATACACTTCTTGACAGGGTGGATATAGACCTTAATGACCAGTTCACATACACTTCTTGACAGGATGGATATAGACCTTAATGACCAGTTCACATACACTTCTTGACAGGGTGGATATAGACCTTAATGACCAGTTCACATACACTTCTTGACAGGGTGGGTATAGACCTTAATGACCAGTTCACATAACCTCTAGACAGGGTGGATACAGACCTTAATGACCAGTTCACATAACCTCTAGACAGGGTGGATACAGACCTTAATGACCAGTTCACATAACCTCTAGACAGGGTGGATACAGACCTTAAAGACCAGTTCACATAACCTCTTGACAGGGTGGATATAGACCTTAATGACCAGTTCACATACACTTCTTGACAGGATGGATATAGACCTTAATGACCAGTTCACATACACTTCTTGACAGGGTGGATATAGACCTTAATGACCAGTTCACATACACTTCTTGACAGGGTGGGTATAGACCTTAATGACCAGTTCACATAACCTCTAGACAGGGTGGATACAGACATTAATGACCAGTTCACATAACCTCTAGACAGGGTGGATACAGACCTAAATGACCAGTTCACATAACCTCTAGACAGGGTGGATACAGACCTTAATGACCAGTTCACATAACCTCTAGACAGGGTGGATACAGACCTAAATGACCAGTTCACATAACCTCTAGACAGGGTGGATACAGACCTAAATGACCAGTTCACATAACCTCTAGACAGGGTGGATACAGACCTAAATGACCAGTTCACATAACCTCTAGACAGGGTGGATACAGACCTAAATGACCAGTTCACATAACCTCTAGACAGGGTGGATACAGACCTTAATGACCAGTTCACATAACCTATAGACAGGGTGGATACAGACCTTAATGACCAGTTCACATAACCTCTAGACAGGGTGGATACAGACCTAAATGACCAGTTCACATAACCTCTAGACAGGGTGGATACAGACCTAAATGACCAGTTCACATAACCTCTAGACAGGGTGGATACAGACCTTAATGACCAGTTCACATAACCTCTAGACAGGGTGGATACAGACCTTAATGACCAGTTCACATAACCTCTAGACAGGGTGGATACAGACCTAAATGACCAGTTCACATAACCTCTAGACAGGGTGGATACAGACCTAAATGACCAGTTCACATAACCTCTAGACAGGGTGGATACAGACCTTAATGACCAGTTCACATACACTTCTTGACAGGGTGGATGTAGACCTAAATGACCAGTTCACATAACCTCTAGACAGGGTGGATATAGACCTTAAAGACCAGTTCACATAACCTCTTGACAGGGTGGATATAGACCTTAATGACCAGTTCACATACACTTCTTGACAGGATGGATATAGACCTTAATGACCAGTTCACATACACTTCTTGACAGGGTGGATATAGACCTTAATGACCAGTTCACATACACTTCTTGACAGGGTGGGTATAGACCTTAATGACCAGTTCACATAACCTCTTGACAGAGTGGGTATACACCTTAATGACCAGTTCACATAACCTCTTGACAGGGTGGATACAGACCTTAATGACCAGTTCACATAACCTCTTGACAGGGTGGATATAGACCTTAATGACCAGTTCACATAACCTCTTGACAGGGTGGATATAGACATTAATTACCAGTTCACATAACCTCTAGATAAGGTAGGTATAGACCTTAATTACCAGTTCACATACACCTCTACACAGGATAGGTATATACCGTAATGATCAGTTCACATACATCTCTAGACAGGGTGAGCATAGATCTTAATGACCAATTTACATACACCTCCAGACAGGGTGGGTATACAACTTAATGACCAGTTCACATAACGTCTAGACAGAGTGGGTATAGACTTAAATGACCAGTTCACATAACCTCTAGACAGGGTGGGTATACACCTTAATGACCATTTCACATACACCTCTAGACAGGGTGGGTATACACCTTAATGACCAGTTCACATACACCTCTGGTGGTGTGTCCATCGAGATCGATGATGACTATCGTTGTCATCCAGATGGGGGATGGGGGGAGGGTGGTGGTGGGGTGGGGGGAAGGATGCTCATAAATCTATCTGTGAGTGCGCAGATGGCTGAATAGTCCAATCTGCGCACGAAATGTTCGCTGACAGTTGGGGCAGACAAAGACAGGCATATCATTGTCAGGGAGCTTGTTTGCCCGTGACTTTCTGGCCTGCCTCTTCTGAACAGCTGCAGCAGTCCTGTTGGCCTCGCACAACTTGGCGCCTTTGTGCACAGCAGCGCGCCATTTGTTACGGTCCACTGCAGATTCCTCCCAGGAGTCAGGGTTGATATCAAATGCTTTCAGAGAGACTTTCAGAGTATCTCTGAAGCGCTTCTTCTGACCTCCGTGTGATCTCTTCCCTTGTTGCAGCTCGCCATAGAAGAGCCTTTTGGGCAGCCGATGGTCTGGCATGCGCGCCACGTGTCCAGCCCAGCGAAGCTGGGACTGCATCAGGATGGTGAAGATGCTGGGAAGGGTGGCTTTTGCGAGCACCTCTGTGTCTGGGGTCCTGTCTTGCCACTTGATGTTCAGTAGCTTCCTGAGGCATGTTGTGTGGAAGTGGTTCAGCTTCTTGGCATGTCGTTGGTACACTGTCCAAGTTTCGCAGCCGTACAGTAGTGTGGGGAGAACTACTGCTCTGTAGACCTTTAGCTTGGTCTCAAGACTAATGCCTCTTCTGTTCCAGACATTTGCATTGAGTCTACCAAAAGTTGCACTTGCTCTTGCAATCCTGACATTCACTTCATCGTCGATGGTCGCATTTCGTGACAGTGTGCTGCCAAGGTATGTGAACCGCTCCACTGCACTGAGTCTCTGACCGTTGACTGTGATGTTGGGCTCAACGTAGGGTTTCCCTGGGGCTGGCTGATGGAGAACTTCAGTTTTCCTCGTGCTGATGGTAAGGCCGAAGTTCCTGCTGGCAGTGGCAAACTTGTCAACGCTGAGTTGCATGTCAGCTTCAGATCCAGCGTTGAGGGCACAGTCATCAGCAAACAAAAAGTCTCTGATGATGTCTGTCATGACCTTCGTTTTTGCTTGAAGCCTTCTGAGGTTAAACAGCTTGCCATCTGTTCGGTATTTTAGGCCGATTCCAACATCGCCATCTCTGAAGGCATCAGTAAGCATTGCAGAGAACATGAGGCTGAACAGCGTTGGAGCCAGGACGCAGCCTTGCTTGACACCATTTGTGACAGCAAAAGGAGCAGATGTTTCGCCATTGTCCTGGACTCGAGCCTGCATGCCTTCATGGAATTGGCTGACCAAGGAAATAAATTTCCGAGGGCATCCGTACTTGGCCATGATCTTCCACAGTCCCTCTCTACTCACGGTGTCGAAGGCCTTAGTGAGGTCGACATAGGTGGAGAACAGATCAGCATTTTGTTCCTGACATTTCTCTTGCAGCTGCCTTGCAGCAAACACCATGTCGGTGGTTCCGCGCTCTCTCCGGAATCCACACTGGCTCTCAGGCAAATGACCTTGGTCAAGGTGTGCTGTGAGGCGGTTTAGTAGGATCCTGGCAAGTATCTTGCCTGCGATGGAGAGCAAGGAAATGCCCCGATGGTTATCACAGGCTTGCCGGTTCCCCTTTCGCTTGTACAAGTGAATGATAGATGCATCTTTGAAATCCTGGGGGATCGTCTCTTCTTTCCACATGAGTGAGTACAGCTGATGAAGCTTCTCAGTCAGCACAGTGCCTCCATCCTTGTAGACCTCTGCTGGTATGGAGTCTGAACCAGGTGCTTTGCCACTGGATAGCAGACGGATTGCTTTCTGGGTCTCAAGAAGTGTTGGTGGATCGTCCAGTGCTTCATTGGTGGGGACTTGTGGGAGACGGTCTATGGCTTCATCATTTATGGAGGAAGGGCGATTTAAGACACTGTTGAAGTGCTCAGCCCATCGTTCGAGAATGTTCTCCTTCTCGGTGATCAAGGTATTCCCATCTGCACTGAGGAGGGGGGATGATCCTGAGGATGTGGGGCCGTAGACTTCTTTTAAGGCATCATAGAACCTCTTCATATCGTGCCTGTCAGCATATCCCTGGATCTCATCAGCTTTGTCACTCAGCCACTTATCCTGCATCTGGCGTAACTTTTGCTGAACAGTCCTGCGGATGGCATTGTACGCATCCTTTTTTGATGTGGACTTTGGGTTGCTCAGGTGGGCTTGATGCAGACGGCGTTTCTCATCCAGAAGCTGCTTGATTTCATCACAGTTTTCATCAAACCAGTCTTTGTGCTTTCTGGTCATGGGTCCCAGGGTCTCTGAAGCTGTACTATAGATCAGCTCACGCAGGGTCCTCCAGTCAGACTCCACATTATGGTTGTCCAGAGAGGCGGATTCCAGACGATCTTCCAGCAGCTCCACAAAGGACTGTCTGATGGTGATGTTTTTCAGCTTAGCGATGTTGAGCCGTTTTGGAGCCTTCTGGCCTTGGGGGCGTCTCTTGGGCTGGATTCGAATATTCAGCTTCGAGACTACAAGGCGATGGTCTGTCCAACACTCGGCGCCGCACATGGTCTTTGTTACACGTACATCTTGCCTATCCCTTTTCCTGACGATGACATAATCGATGAGATGCCAATGCTTTGAGCGAGGGTGCATCCATGACGTCCTGTTACGGGTAGGAAGGCAGAAAACTGTGTTGGTTATCAGCAGTTCGTGCTCTGCACAGGTCTGAAGCAAAAGCAATCCATTTGGGTTGCAGTGGCCCACACCGTGCTTTCCAATCACTCCATCCCAGGAGATGTAGTCAGAGCCAACTAGCATTGAAGTCCCCAAGAATGATGAGTTTGTCTGCTTTAGGGATGGCAGCAATGACAGAGTGAAGGTCCTCGTAGAACTTCGCCTTCACTTCATCCGGGTTGGTCATGGTTGGGGCGTAGGCACTGACAATGGTGAGGTGCTTCTGGCCAGATGCCAGTGGGAGTTTCATGGTCATAAGCCTATCGTTGACTCCCTTTGGGATTCCAGCTAGCTTGCTGACAAGTGCTGTTTTTACTGCAAAACCAACACCAGCCTCACGTCGCTCTTCGCTTCCTCGTCCACTCCAGAAGAAGGTGTAACCAGATCCCCGTTCACAGAGCTCGCCTTCGCCTGCAAGCCGAGTCTCACTCAAGGCTGCGATGTCGATATTGTATCTGGCAAGTTCGGATGCAACTAGTGGTGTTCTCCTTTGGGGTCTGTCCGCGTTATCTCTGTCCAGGAGAGTCCTTATGTTCCAAGCACCAATGGTGAGAGGAACAATCCTTGTTTTTTTCTTTTCTTTCTCTTTGTTTCGACCGCTGATGTAGGGTCACCGCCAGCCGCGGTATGCTGGCCAGGGTGATATGGAGCAGGCAATTTTTAGGGCACCTTTTCTAGCCCCTTCCTCATGCCAGGGAGGTGAGCAGTGCATTCCTAAAGAGGGCTGCTCAGACGCTCAGACGGCTGCCGAGCTCCATCGCTGCTCCTGTCGATGAAGAACGACCCTATGGCCTGAGCCGCCCGTGTGCAGGTCTGCGGCTGCGACTGCCAGTGTACCCACACCTGTCGTTTCGTCGCTCGCCTGTCGCCACAGGACTTGGGGGTGATGAAATGATGAAGGATGAAAGGTCATTTAGGATGACTGATGACTTGCGCGATGAGTTTGTTTAAAGTGAAGAGGAGTTGCGCAACGTCGACCTCACTCTCTCGTCCGGGTCCACCAATTTCCAGTGGCAAGACTAAGTCGAGACGACTGGAGGATGAGCACGGATGCAGTGGATGACCAAGATATCCTTTCGGTGTCTCATCTTGCTCTCTGCACTCCACAGTGCGTTGCTGTAACCGCCTTCCTCTCCGTTGAACCGATAGGTTTCTTCCGCAGATTCTGCCGGATCCAGACTTCGCATACATGACAGACAGACCATACAGACCTTAAATGACCATTTCACATACACCTCTAGACAGGGTGGGTATACACCTTAATGACCAGTTCACATACACCTCTAGACAGGGTAGGTATACACCTTAATGACCAGTTCACATAACTTCTAGACAGCGTGGATACAGACCTTAATGGCAAGTTCACATACACTATACAGGGTGGATACAGACCTTAAAGACCAGTTCACATACACCTCTAGACAGGGTGGATACAGACCTTAAAAACCAGTTCACATACACCTCTAGACAGGGTGGGTATACACCTTAATGACCAGTTCACATACACCTTTAGACAGGGTGGGTATACACTTAAATGACCAATTCACATACACCTCTAGACAGGGTGGGTATACACCTTAATGACCAGTTCACATACACCTCTAGACAGGGTGGGTATAGACTTAAATGACCAGTTAACATACACCTCTAGACAGGGTGGGTATACACCTTAATGACCAGTTCACATACACCTCTAGACAGGGTGGGTATACACCTTAATGACCAGTTCACATAACCTCTAGACAGGGTGGGTATACACCTTAATGACCAGTTAACATAACTTCTAGACAGGGTGGATACAGACCTTAAAGACCAGTTCACATACACCTCTAGACAGGGTGGATACAGACCTTAAAGACCAGTTCACATACACCTCTAGACAGGGTGGGTAATGACCAGTTCACATACACCTCTAGACAGGTTAGATACAGACCTTAATGACCAGTTCACATAACCTCTAGACAGGGTAGATACAGACCTTAATGACCAGTTCACATACACCTCTAGACAGGGTGGGTATACAACTTAATGACCAGTTCACATAACCTCTAGACAGGGTGGGTATACACCTTAATGACCAGTTCACATACACCTCCGGACAGGGTGGGTTTTGACCTTAATGGCCAGTTCACATAACATAAGGTAGGGTATACACCATCCTGGTGATAACTATACAATCGCTGTGAAGATTACTTTAACATCTTTTTCTTCTGAAATGACCAAAAGCAATAAGATTACTGGATGACATAACTGAAAGATTTAACATTTGCCAGCGTGTTCATTACATGTCATTTGTCGACCTAAATGTTTGTAGTTTGCACACTTTCGCACACGTTTCTTTGGGGGTCGCCCAAGAATAGTGGATTGCTTTAGTTGTGTTAATGTACCATTACGTTACCAGAGAAGTGTGTCCTGTCGTCATTGTTTAACGGGTGGCCTGTTTGACCCCATTGTTAAACGGGTGACTTGTTTAACCCCATGTTTAGGGTAGACTGATGCTCCAGTGCTTCGATGGGGTGGTTCCAGGAAAGCGTGATGTGTAAAGTGTGCACTGCTGCAGGCAAGTTGCGCCAAAACGGGATGGTTGTTGTGTAAAGAGGTGTGCACTGTTGCAGGCAAGCTGCGCCAAAACGGGATGGTTGTGTAAAGAGCTGTGCATTGTTGCAGGCAAGCAGCGCCAAAACGGGATGGTTGTGTAAAGAGCTGTGCATTGTTGCAGGCAAGCAGCGCCAAAACGGGATGGTTCCTGTGTAAAGAGCTGTGCATTGTTGCAGGCAAGCTGCGCCAAAACGGGATGGTTGTGTAAAGAGTTGTGCATTGTTGCAGGCAAGCTGCGCCAAAACGGGATGGTTGTGTAGAGAGCTGTGCATTGTTGCAGGCAAGCTGTGCCAAAACGGGATGGTTGTGTAGAGAGCTGTGCATTGTTGCAGGCAAGCTGTGCCAAAACGGGATGGTTGTGTAGAGAGCTGTGCATTGTTGCAGGCAAGCTGCGCCCAAACGGGATGGTTGTGTAGAGAGCTGTGCATTGTTGCAGGCAAGCTGCGCCAAAACGGGATCGTTGGCAACAGAATGGAGGAGGAGACATTGTGACGTCCATCACCAACAATGACTCAATCTTCTTTCTGCCTCGTTCCCATGCCCCCGACCTTCACCCCATTTCCGACCTGACCTCCCCGCGGGGTCAGGAACCTCGTTTCTATGACTACAACCCCATGTACCAGAAAGACGTTCGCCTGGCCCGCTCCCCCCCTCCTCCCGCTTACAGCGACAGCCGCCCCCACCCCCAGCCCCACCACTACCACCACCCGCACTCCCCCCTCAGCCCCCAAGGGTCACAACCCGTGGTGTTCAGTGACACCCAGCCCCTGGTTACCTCCCCTGCCCGCCCCCGCTCCCGCTCCCAGCCCAGCCTGCACAGCCACCGCTTCCCCAGTGACCCCCACGACCCCCGCAGCCCCATGTCACGTGACGCCCCCTTCGCCTACCCCCACGGACCCCCGCCCCGCCCCCCCACCTTTACCCGTGACCCTCGTGACCTGTCCCCCCACCACCGCCTGCCCCCCTCGCAGCCCCCTCCGCCTTACCGCAGCTCGGGAGGGTCTGGGGGCGAGGACTACCCCCCGAAACCTCCGCGCGGCACGGACCGGGCACAGCACGAGCCGCACACAGGCCACGCCCCCCTGCCCACAGCTCCCGCGGACCACGGACCGCGGGGCTACGACGGCCCCTTCCACAGCTTCCACAGCGAGGACGAGGACGACGTGTTCCCCCACTCCCCGGCCTCCGCCCCCTTCCCCCGCCACAGCTCCATGAAGCCGGGGGCCGCCCCCGTCAGCCGAGGGGGGGAGGAGGAGGGGGGAGGGGAGGAGGCGCCGGCCTTCACCTTGAGCGACATCAGCTCCGTGCTGGACCCGCCGCCTGGCCCCCACTCCACCACCACCCTCCCCCCTCCCCGTCGGTCGTGGCAGCCGTCCCAGGAGTCCTCCCGGTCAGTGCCCCCCCACGCCGAGGACCGGGTGTGGCCCTCCCCCCCGGGGGCCAACGACAGCAGCGACAGCAGCGGCAGACCGCTGGGATACACCCGGGACCAGCTGCACGATGTGGTGGACAGGCTGAGGCACGCTCCCCGATCCAGATCCACCCCGGGTGACCGCTACCTCGACGTCTCCTCCCAGGGGCCCAGAGGCAGCAGGCGAGACCTCCACCACCCGGCGCACAGGTCGGGGTACCCGGGATCGGGGTACCCGGGTGACAGCCACCCGACCGAGCGGCGGGCGGAGGACGTGAGCACGAGCAGCGGGATCGGCAGCCGGAACACGTCGCACAGCACCAGTGGCTCCCTCAGGCCCAGGTTCAAACCCGCGGCCACCTCGCTCAGCTCGCTGCTCACCCCGCACGAGTCCTCCCTCGCCGAGGACTCCTCCTCCCTCCCCTTCCTCCACCCACACCCACACCCACACCCCCGTCGGGACACGTCGGCGGACGAGAACTACGAGTTCGATCACCTTCCGGCCTTGGAGTCTGACCTTCTGGACGACCTTGACCGGTATTCCCGCCTGGCGGGCACGGGCCGGGGTGACGTCATGGGGGACCTGTTCCCCAAGCCCCGCCGCCACAGTCAGTACGCTGACGCTGAGGAGAGGTTCGAGAGACTGCGCGAAGAGTTCCAGCACTACCGGCAGCAGCAGCACAACTCGCCGCACCACGGGGCCACGGTCACACAGCCCCCGCCATACTCCATGGACAGCGACATGTTGTGATGGGGGCGGGGGTGGACAGTAGCACGTTTTGATGAGGGGGGGGGGGTGCAGGGGTTTGAACAAATAGAGTGACACGATGTGAGCCACCCAGCCCCTGTTCTACTCTATGGACAGACAAGTTGTGATGGAGGGGGAGGCGGGGGACATGTGATTGGGGGGGGGGGGGGACTTAGAGTGACATGTTGATGGGGGCGGTGACCTTGACATGTTGTGATGGGGAGCGGGGGGGGGGGGGGTGACTTAGAGTGACATGTGAAGGAAGGGGGGGGTGGGGAGTGACATGTTGTGATGGGGGGGTGAACAAATAGAGTGACATGTTGTGATGGGGGTCAATAGAGTGACATGTTGTGATGGGGGGTGAACAAATAGAGTGACATGTTGTGATGGGGGGTGAACAAATAGAGTGACATGTTGTGATGGGGGGTGAACAAATAGAGTGACATGTTGTGATGGGGTGAACAAATAGAGTGACATGTTGTGATGGGGGGGTGAACAAATAGAGTGACATGTTGTGATGGGGGGGTGATTTAGAGTGACATGTTGTGATGGGGGGGTGAACAAATAGAGTGACATGTTGTGATGGGGGGGTGAACAAATAGAGTGACATGTTGTGATGGGGGGGTGAACAAATAGAGTGACATGTTGTGATGGGGGGGTGAACAAATAGAGTGACATGTTGTGATGGGGGGGTGAACAAATAGAGTGACATGTGATGGGGGGGTGAACAAATAGAGTGACATGTTGTGATGGGGGTCAATAGAGTGACATGTTGTGATGGGGGTCAATAGAGTGACATGTTGTGATGGGGGGGTGATTTAGAGTGACATGTTGTGATGGGGGGTGAACAAATAGAGTGACATGTTGTGATGGGGGGTGAACAAATAGAGTGACATGTTGTGATGGGGGGTGAACAAATAGAGTGACATGTTGTGATGGGGGGTGAACAAATAGAGTGACATGTTGTGATGGGGGGTGAACAAATAGAGTGACATGTTGTGATGGGGGGGGTGAACAAATAGAGTGACATGTTGTGATGGGGTGAACAAATAGAGTGACATGTTGTGATGGGGGGGACTTAGAGTGACATGTTGTGATGGGGAGTCAATAGAGTGACATGTTGTGATGGGGGGTCAATAGAGTGACATGTTGTGGTGGGGGTGAACAAATAGAGTGACATGTTGTGATGGCCATGGGGGACATATGAACAGACAGATTGATGGGGGGTGAACAAATAGAGTGACAGGACGGGTGTGGAGGGGGGGAAGCACTGGACCCGGACAGAAGGCCGTGGGGTCTGAGGTCAAGCCTGGACCTTCGAACACTGACCCCCAGCAAGCGTGTTCAAGGCCAGGTTGGGCTGTGTTGTGCTTCACGTGTTGAAGACCAGGTTGGGCTGTGTTGTGCTTCACGTGTTGAAGGCCACGTTGGGCTGTGTTGTGCTTCACGTGTTGAAGACCAGGTTGCGCTGTGTTGTGCTTCACGTGAAGTTCAGTGTCCGATACCACTGCTGTGGGAAGAGGCGACACATCATGGGATGCAGACTGCCCTGTGTTTTACGTGACCTGCACTCTGACAGAACATTGCAGCAGTGTGACATGCACTGCAGTCCACGCGGACAGTTTTCACGTTCTGCACACACGATGCTCCCGCCACGTGTGTGGACACAAACCGTGCAATGTGAAACTGTTGACTGACCCTATCCTGTGAAACACACACACACACACACACACAGAGTAAAACTGTTGACTCGATCCATCCTGTAAAAAACCACAAAAGACAGCTGTGGGACAGACTGTGTGCAGTACCCCTCTACGTCTTACAGGACTCACGTCTTGAGGAACTGTCGTGTGACCTTCTCTGGACGCTGCTGGAAGCGATTGTTGTTGTGAGATGACTGTTTACCTGTGCTGTTTCATGACAGTCATCTTCATCTTCACCTTCAGCCAATGGCCTGTGTCCATGTAGTCGGGTATGCCAGCGTGGTAAATGCTTGGGGAAGGGGGGGGGGGTAAACCACGGACAGTCCGCACCATGCTTTAATTGCTGTAACCCACGTCTTTAGATTTATTAGTGTTGGGAAGGGGTGGGGACAGTCATAGAGTGAGGGTGCTGGGGGTGGGGCGGGCTGCAGTGTGTGTGTGTCCAGTGGCCGATGTCATGACGGCTATGCGTTTTAAATGCCTGTTGGCGCAGAAATAGAACTTGGATAAGCTGAGGAAGACACTTTTTGTTTCTTGATTCTGTGATGGTTGCAGCTTTGCTCTTTTCAATAACTGCGGAGTTTACACACTGAGCTGACAATACTGAGGTATACTCTTTCATTTTTCCCTACACTTTTATTCAATGATAAACTGCAATATATCCAAATCACCCCTCTCTCCGTTCAATGTACTGTTCAACAGGCACGGCCATGTACTTATCAGTTCAGTCAGAGCAGGGAGACAGTGTGTTGACATGTCATCAGAGCAGGGAGACAGTGTGTTGACATGTCATCAGAGCAGGGAGACAGAGTGTTGACATGTCATCAGAGCAGGGAGACTGTGTTGACGTGTCATCAGAGCAGGGAGACAGAGTGTTGACATGTCATCAGAGCAGGGAGACAGAGTGTTGACATGTCATCAGAGCAGGGAGACAGAGTGTTGACATGTCATCAAAGCAGGGAGACAGAGTGTTGACATGTCATCAAAGCAGGGAGACAGTGTGTTGACATGTCATCAGAGCAGGGAGACAGAGTGTTGACATGTCATCAGAGCAGGGAGACAGAGTGTTGACATGTCATCAGAGCAGGGAGACAGTGTGTTGACGTGTCATCCGGGCCCCACTGTACAGTTCACCCGGAATATACGGGAGGGGGTGGGGGGAGGGTCCAGTGGGGTGACGTCCCACAGATGTCTGGTTTGGAAGCACGTGGCCACACAACTGTCTGGAACCGCAGGTGGAGGGGGTTGGGAGAGGCAGGGGGGGGGGGGGGAGTGAGTGGAATCAAGTCATGTCTGGTTCAAAAGACGTCATTTGTCCCTAACACACGGGTCATGCCTGGTTCAAAAGACGTCATTTGTCCTTACACATGGGTCATGCCTGGTTCAAAAGACGTCATTTGTCCCCAACACACGGGTCATGCCTGGTTCAAAAGACGTCATTTGTCCATAACACATGGGTCATGCCTGGTTCAAAAGTCGTCATTTGTCCCCAACACATGAGTCATGTCTGGTTCAAAAGACGTCATTTACAAGTTAAAAGACCTGCACGGTAAACACTAGGTAAATGTCTAATAGACATGGTTGCCATGTCTTTGTCTAACAGACATGGTTGCCATGTCTTTCTTTGTCTAATAGACAAGGTTGCCATGTCTTTGTTTTTGTAAGTCAACACAAAATCGTTGAACAAGACATTTCAACTGCCTCGCCTTCAAACCTCAAATTCTTTTCTCCATGTCATGCACGAGTGTATGTACGTGAGTGAGTGAACACAAATTCGCATTGCAAAATTTGACAAAAGGTTTGCTGGTCCTAGACAACATCATGGCAAAGTAACAAAGAACCATTTCTAACATGATGTAGAGCTGCCCGTCACATTCTACTGTCTAAAGTGAATGAGCGAGTTTCCTCGCATTCTTTGACTTGGAATGCAGCTTGAAGTGAATGAGCGGGGAAAAAAACAGCTGTATGGATGTGGCCGTGTTTTTCAAACCATTCTGTCTGGGAGGCTACCCCTCCTTCCCCCTTCCCTCCTCCCACCCCCACCTCACACACACTTCCCGGAACCCCCCCCCCCATTTTGCTGACAGTGATCCACATTAGCCGTTACTCATAGTTTTGTTCTCTTTCCAGTGATACAAGTTCGTGGTTACTTATACTTTCTTTCCTCTGTCAGTCGTTCTACAAGGCAGGCAGACGGTAAACTGCTGTCGATGCTTTGACGTGACAACAACAGCGAAGATCATATGAACTCTGTGTGTCATTTACATGCTCGTTGGTCGGCTTTTCCCTTCTTTTTATTTCCTTCCCCCCCCCCCCCCCTTTTTTTTTTTGTTGTTGTTGTTAACAGCACTTTTTATAATGGTTTGAACATGAACACACACAGGAAAGTCTATTTAGTGTTTAGACAATCGTAGATTTATGACAGTTATCCTTGGAAGAGTGTTTATGAATACAACAGTAGAGACTGCCGTCACTTGTCCTTGGATCAAAAGGTCAAATAAATATCAGAGGTCAACAGGTCAAGTACACAATCTCAGAGATCACGTGGTCCAGTAAACAACCTCAGAGGTCAAGAGGTCGAGTAAACAACGTCAGAGACCAATGTTCGTTCAGAACATGCCGCAGACCAGCAGATATTTGCTTTCTCTTCTTTTCAATCCAGACATAACAACACCACTTATACCAGTATATGATAATTGAGAACATCGGTAACTATCCATATCCGTCAAGTTCGCTCATATCGAGTGTGGGTTTTTTTTTCTTTGGTTTTGATTGCTTCTGCAATAAACTTACCAAGTGGCCCAATAATATTAACCTTTTCTGATAAAAATATATCAAAGTATTTATATATGCCTTTTATTTTACAAAGAGGGTACATGTCGAACGTAAAACAACATTCTCTCAACTAAACACACATTTAAACACAGGGAGCATGTTGATTCTTCTAAAAACATTTTTATCAAACCATCTTTTGTTTGCATAGATATGTAAACTCGAGGCTCGCGTACTGAATCTTGCCAGTAATCTTGAGGCCACAAATTATTCACAATATTCGGGTGTTTATCTTGAGGCCACGATATTCAGGTGTTTATCTTGAGGCCACAAATTATTCACAATATTCGGGTGTTTATCTTGAGGCCACGATATTCAGGTGTTTATCTTGAGGCCACAAATTATTCACAATATTCGGGTGTTTATCTTGAGGCCACGATATTCAGGTGTTTATCTTGAGGCCACAAATTATTCACAATATTCAGGTGTTTCTCTAGCTGATATATTTAAATGAATTATACGTTTTTCCATCTTCTGCTATAAAAACTATGTAAGTGCCAGTTTTGATGAAAACATCAGAAAGCCGCTGTTTGAATTCTAACAAAAACGCTTTTTCCGACATCCCGAGACAAGCCCCTTTTTTTCCATTAACACATTATCAGATACCCAGTCCCAACTGCCCTTTTCTTGATATCTAAAAAGCTTCTTTTTCATAAGCCTGCATGCACACTCGTGTCAATGGAAGTTGAATTAACTTTAACCATCAATTTTCTACAGGATTATGAACAAAGGATATCTTCCTGGTTCTATGAAACACACACTTTGAAGAGAGTAGAAGTGCATTTAAGAATTTAACTGCACATGTGTGTACATTTTCTCCGAGTCCCAAGCGTCTATACATTGAAATGGGTACTGAGTGTCGAACTCGAGAGGGAGAGAGAGAACACCATTCGTTGAAATCGGCCCGAGAAATATTAGTAGAGGCCCGAGAAATATTAGTACACGAGGCCCACGAAATAAGAATACTAGATGCAGAATGTAACGACCAAAAGATAAACGTCAGCGACATGGAATCGAACGCCAGTACTACCAAAATGGTGAAAAAGAAAGCGGCAGAAAGGCAAGAATGAAACCAGCAATGCTCCCAGCTCTGGAAAAGGTTGAGGAGAGACAGCTGAACCCTGACAGACTTGTCAAGTTAGCCATTGGCCAATCAGTGGAAAAGTCCGGGAACTGCGCTGATTGGCAGAGCAGACGACGGACCTGGCGGAAGTGTCTTTGTACTGCGCTAGCCGCAAACTTCGCCCAGCAGAGCAAACCGTCAGGCCTAGCTTGCACACGTTTGGCATGGCACAGTGCATGAATGGCACCGAATTATCGATCAGACATGTTTTTCTGATGTTCAGAGTACACATAGGATCAGATAACTGATGACGCAGCCGTTGTCCTTCATGTTCAGGACATTTCGCACAACCTGGTGGACTGGTTAGAAAAACTTTTTTTTTCCTGACAGTGGCACCAGTTTGAAAGCAGACAATCCTTCACTTTTTTAATTATCGTTTTGTTGGTTTTTAAGTGAAAAGTCCTGTCCGCAATAGACACCAAAACAGACCGTCAGTCTATATTGTCCAACCACTGATCGCCATGACGAGTTTATTTATTGTGACATCTGGCTGTGGCTCATATATAGCGCGAGTACAGTCGACGTCATGTCGAGTACAGCTGACGTCATGTCGAGTACAGCTGACGCTATATCGAGTAAGCTGACGCTATATCGAATAAGCTGACGTCATGTCGAGTACAGTTGACGTCATGTCGAGTACAGCTGACGCGATGTCGCCATGTCTGTCACTTTGGGGATGACTGTGACGGACGTTTTCGTCTACTGACCTGTGTGTGTGTGTGTGTTTCCCACAGACTGAAAACTTGACAAAGATCTTCACACATTACTTTTGCTGTCGCTTACTGTAAAGTTAGGTGAGCTGCTTGGCATGCCTCACTCATGTTAGACAGGCTTCCCTCTACTCTAGAGGACCACACAGCCATGTCACCATGGTCCCTACAGTCTATGGTGTCACACGGCCAATTCAAAACTATAGGGTCACACATATCGCTATGGACTGTGTAGGTTTACACCGCCATGGTCCCTTTTCTCTGTAGGGTCACTCGGCCATGTCAACACCTACCTATAGGGTCACTCGGCCATGTCAACACCTACCTATAGGGTCACTCGGCCATGTCAACACCTACCTATAGGGTCACACGGCCATGTCAACACCTACCTATAGGGTCACACGGCCATGTCAACACCTACCTATAGGGTCACACGGCCATGGCAACACCTACCCTGTAGGGTCACGCGGCCATGCAACACCTACCATATACCCTATAGGGTCACTCGCCATGTCAACACACCTACCTATAGGGTCACTCAGCCATGTCAACACCTACCCTATAGGGTCACACACATGCCACACCACCATACCCTATAGGGTCACACGGCATGGCAACACCTACCATATTATAGGTCCCACTGGTTCCAAGCGGCCACGTGAACACCTACCTATAGGGTCACACGGCCATGGCAACACCTACCATATACCCTATAGGGTCACACAGCCATGCCACACCTACCCTATACCCTATAGGGTCACACGGCCATGTCAACACCTACCCTATACCCTATAGGGTCACACAGCCATGCCAACACCTACCATATACCCTATAGGGTCACACAGCCATGCCAACACCTACCATATAGGGTCACACAGCCATGCCAACACCTACCATATAGGGTCACACAGCCATGCCAACACCTACCATATAGGGTCACACAGCCATGCCAACACCTACCTATAGGGTCACACAGCCATGTCAACACCTACCATATACCCTATAGGGTCACACGGCCATGTCAACACCTACCCTATACCCTATAGGGTCACACGGCCATGTCAACACCTACCCTATACCCTATAGGGTCACACAGCCATGCCAACACCTACCATACACCCTATAGGGTCACACAGCCATGCCAACACCTACCATATACCCTATAGGGTCACACAGCCATGTCAACACCTACCCTATACCCTATAGGGTCACACAGCCATGTCAACACCTACCCTATACCCTATAGGGTCACACAGCCATGCCAACACCTACCATACACCCTATAGGGTCACACGGCCATGTCAACACCTACCCTATACCCTATAGGGTCACACGGCCATGTCAACACCTACCCTATACCCTATAGGGTCACACAGCCATGCCAACACCTACCATACACCCTATAGGGTCACAAGACCAAGAAAATATGAACTTCAACCGCCATATAGGCTGCAGATAGTCTGTTCAATGTGACCCCTGAAAGGTTAGATCCCATTTTGACGTATTTTCCTTTCCATTGCAACATTCTGTGTGTGTGTGTGTGTGTCGTTTTACACACAGCACCTAACCACCACCATTGACCTGTTTTTGTCCACGGCAATCTTTAGTCTGCGGCTGACGACGGCTTTTTGGACCAATGACCTAACGCGTTTCTATTCATAGGCACAGTTCTGTGCGTCCGCATCATGACACTTTTGTGGTCACTTCTATATGCGGAGAGAGAGAGGGGGGGCGGGGTCTGTATGACCATGGCGGGGGAAAGGGGAGATAAGATGGACCTACACAACAGCTAGTAACCAGCATGCTTGTGGATCGGCCTCTTCACTGGAGATGTTCTGTTCATAGTCACACTACATGTGCTACACTCATACACAACGCCTTGCCCTTCGTGTCTCGTGTGTTGGGCTTTTTTTTTCTCCTCCAAACAATGATGTCATGTCGTGTCGCGTGTTTTAGTGATGACGTTATATCGGGTCCTGTGTTTTAGTGATGACGTTATGTCGGGTCAGGTGTTTTAGTGATGACGCTGTGTTTGAGTTATGTCTTCTATTGATGACGTTATGTCGGGGTCATATGTTCTGGTGATGACGCTGTATCGAAGTCCTGTGTTTTAGTGATGATGCTATATCGGGGTCACGTGTTGTAGTGATGACGTTGTAATTATGAGGGTGATGTGTTGTAGTGATGATGCTGTAATTATAAGGGTGATTGGGCTGAAGTGTTATAGTGATGATGCTATATTGATGTAAAGTGTTTTGACGATGACGTTATATGGGGTGGGGGTCATGTGTTGTAATAATGACGTTTTGTCGGGACATGTTTTCTAGTGATGACGTTATCTGGGGTCATGTGTCTTAAGTGACGACCCTGTGTGGGGGTCATGTGTTTAAGTGACGTCGCTAGGTGGGGGTCATGTGTTTAAGTGACGACGCTGTGTGGGGGTCATGTGTTTCAGTGACGACGTTATGTGGGGGTCATGTGTTTTAGTGACGACGTTATGTGGGGGTCATGTGTTTTAGTGACGACGCTGTGTGGGGGTCATGTGTTTTAGTGACGACGTTGTGTGGGGGTCATGTGTTTTAGTGACGACGCTATGTGGGGGTCATGTGTTTTAGTGACGACGTTATGTGGGGGTCATGTGTTTCAGTGACTAACGCTGTGTGGGGGTCATGTGTTTTAGTGACGACGCTATGTGGGGGTCATGTGTTTTAGTGACGACGCTGTGTGGGGGTCATGTGTTTTAGTGACGACGCTATGTGCACAGCTCCGCTCACATCGATTCTCAGTACTACTACCGTCCCATCCTTTGTCATCCACCCCGTACCGTCCCATCCTTTGTCATCCACCCCGTTTCGTCCCATTCTATGTCATCCACCCCGTATCTTCCCATTCTGTCATGCACCCCGTTTCGTCCCATTCTGTGTCATCCACCCGTTTCACCCCATTCTGTGTCATCCACCCCGTATCATCCCATTCTGTGTTATCCACCCGTTTCACCCCATTCTGTGTCATCCACCCCGTATCATCCCATTCTGTGTCATCCACCCCGTATCGTCCCATTCTGTGTCATCCACCCGTTTCACCCCATTCTGTGTCATCCACCCCGTATCGTCCCATTCTGTGTCATCCACCCGTTTCACCCCATTCTGTGTCATCCACCCCGTATCGTCCCATTCTGTGTCATCCACCCCGTATCGTCCCATTCTGTGTCATCCACCCCGTATCATTCCTTTCTGTCATCCACCCCGTATCGCCCCAATCTGTGTCATCCACCCTGTACAGTCCCATTCTGTGTCATCCACCCCGTATCGTCCCATTCTGTGACATCCACCCGTAGTATCCCATTCTGTGTATCCACCCGTTTCACCCCATCTGGTACGACTATTTTCCCAGTCTGCACGTGCAACTAGCGAGGTGTCAGAGGTGAGACAGAGCGGTGAGAGAGGTGTGCACACAGGAAATCCCATTTGCTGCTCTACTGCCCTTTCTGCACACTGTTGGCTTTTTAATGAAAACCGTTTTGTTGGACGAAGGGCTTTCGTTATATTTTTATGTTGAAAGTGACTGGATCCACTGTGTGAACTGTCCTCCCCCACCCTCCCCCCACCTGTGTTCCCTCCCAGTGCTGAGGGCTAAGCACGGGTCACGTGACCACGGCTAGCGAGAACTGAAGTGTTGTGTGGTGCCCTGTGTGTCGTCACAGAAGTTCTGCTACAGGGGTCTGAAGCGAAACGTACTGGAAACATTCTGAACTTGTGTATGTTGTGAACCCAAACGCCTGACGTGCTGGAAATATTCCGAACTTGACTTGTGTGTGAAGCTAATTCAGTTCAGCATCAACATGGGTCTAAAACAAAATGTGTTGGGAATATTCTGAACTTGTGTTTATTGTGAACTCAAACCCCTGAAGGCAAATTTTTTTTATTTTTTTTTAGTCGCCAGGAAAAAAAACAATTAGTAGTTTCAGTGTCTCCCTGTCTGGGGCGAGGAGGGATGAAGGCCATCAGATAATATTACCTTCGACTGTTATTGATTCATGCATATTGGAATCCTCATTTGTCCATTTGTGGTTTGATACAATGGTATTTGTGAAAGCAATTTTCTTACAATATCATTTTATTTTCTGTGTCATTTCATTTTGTTCACTTTACCTCTAGGAAAAGTTGTCACTGGCTTGACTGTCCTATAATTGTGACAAACGTTGTCACTGGCTTGACTGTCGGATAATAGTGACAATCTGACAAACTGTTGTCACTGGTTTGACTGTGCTAATGTCAATGAACCTTGTCCCGCCAGACTAATGAAACTCTCACTCCCCATGTTGTCAGTTAACCTTGTCCCGCCAGACTAATGAAACTCTCACCTCCCATGTTGTCAGTTAACCCTGTCCCGTCAGACTAATAACTCTCACTCCCCATGTTGTCAGTTAATCCTGTCCCGCCAGACTAATTAAACTCTCACTCCCCATGTTGTCAGTTAACCTTGTCCCGCCAGACTAATTAAACTCTCACTCCCCATGTTGTCAGTTAACCCTGTCCCGCCAGACTAATTAAACTCTCACTCCCCATGTTGTCAGTTAACCCTGTCCCGCCAGACTAATAAACTCTCACTCCCCATGTTGTCAGTTAACCCTGTCCCGCCAGACTAATTAAACTCTCACTCCCCATGTTGTCAGTTAACCCTGTCCCGTCAGACTAATAACTCTCACTCCCCATGTTGTCAGTTAACCCTGTCCCGTCAGACTAATAACTCTCACTCCCCATGTTGTCAGTTAACCCTGTCCCGTCAGACAAAGTAAACCTTAACTCTCAGCGTTCGTCATTCCCACATTGTACATACTCACGTTGTCCAAGTCTGCGCTGTTTCCAAAATTATTATGACACAATGTTGATTTGATCTAAAACTGAAGGACGGAATGGACTGATCCTGATCTTAAAAGGAAAGGATGTAGACAGATGTTGATCTATAGTAAAATGGGAATTGATCCTGGTCAGCTTTTCGGAAAGGGGTACTGAAGCGGACATGGGTAGACTGACGTGAAAGTGTAAGGCAGAGGGGAGAGAGATGTGCAATGAATGGGGTACGTGGTTAAGGGTGGGCTGATGGGTGGATAACAGTGGCGGGTGCATTGTGATGTGGGAGGTGGGGTGTTGTGCACCCGGGAACTGACGTTACGTGCAAACATATCACCACAACACCAGGCCACGGTGTGTGTGAACTGTACAGTCCGCGTCAACTGTTTGCTGTCTATATCTTGTTCCATCTGTCAACTGTGTGCTGTCTATGTCTTGTTCCATCTGTCAACTGTGTGCTGTCTATGTCTTGTTCCATCTGTCAACTGTGTGCTGTCTATATCTTGTTCCATCTGTCAACTGTGTGCTGTCTATGTCTTGTTCCATCTGTCAACTGTGTGCTGTATGTCTTGTTCCATCTGTCAACTGTTTGCTGTCTATATCTTGTTCCATCTGTCAACTGTGTGCTGTCTGTATCTTGTTCCATCTGTCAACTGTGTGCTATGTCTATGTCTTGTTCCATCTGTCAACTGTGTGCTATGTCTATGTCTTGTTCCATCTGTCAACTGTGTGCTGTCTATGTCTTGTTCCATCTGACAACTGTTTGCTGTCTATGTCTTGTTCCATCTGTCAACTGTGTGCTGTCTATGTCTTGTTACATCTGTTCCATCTGTCAACTGTTTGCTGTCTATGTCTTGTTCCATCTGTCAACTGTTTGTGTCTTGTTCCATCTGTCAACTGTTTGCTGTCTATGTCTTGTTACATCTGTTCCATCTGTCAACTGTTTGCTGTCTGTCTTGTTCCATCTGTCAACTGTGTGCTGTCTATGTCTTGTTACATCTGTTCCATCTGTCAACTGTTTGCTGTCTATGTCTTGTTCCATCTGTCAACTGTTTGCTGTCTGTCTTGTTCCACCTGTAAACTGTATCAATGCCATTGGGTGTGTACATCATTGACAACCAGAGCAACATGTGTTGTGATCCTGTTCGTCGGGTACCTGACGTTTTACTTCAGCCTGCTTGTCACCGCGTTTCTGTATTTCATTTGAGTGCACATGTACTGTTATGGAGTGCACCTGTACAGCAACGGAGTGCACTTGTACGGTTATGGGGTGCACCTGTACAGTAACGGAGTGCACTTGTACGGTTATGAAGTGTACATGTACGGTTATGACCTTGTCCATGGTTTTGTACTGTGTAAATTTGTTATAGTGGTCGTGGCAAATCGCTTCTGGGTGAAATCATTTGATGGTTATGTGTAGATTAATTTGTTGGTTATGTTTGTGCGAAAGACGCTAAATGCTTCAATCACGGACACAACACGCGTTTTTTCTGTCATCACTGATGACACTGTTGGTTGAGGAATCCTGATGTCACTGGGGTTTTTCAAAGGAAGAATACATCTGTTCCTGCTTACAGCTGAAGAGGCCACGATAAACAGATTGCGCCATCATGTGTAGTGGTTTGTGCTGCCCCCTCCCCATGTCCACCCCCTCCCCATGTCCACCCCCTCCCCTCCCCATGTCCACCCCCTCCCCTCCCCATGTCCACCCCCTCCCCTCCCCATGTCCACCCCCTCCCCTCCCCATGTCCACCCCCTACCCTGTCCCCTGTCCACCCCCTCCACTCCCCATTGTCCACCCCCTCCCTCCCCATGTCCACCCCCTCCCCTCCCCATGTCCACCCCCTACCCTGTCTCCTGTCCACCCCCTCCCCTCCCCATGTCCACCCCTCCACTCCCCTTGTCCACCCCCTCCACTCCCCATGTCCACCCCCTACCCTGTCTCCTGTCCACCCCCTCCACTCCCCGTGTCCACCCCCTACCCTGTCTCCTGTCCACCCCCTCCACTCCCCTTGTCCACCCCCTACCCTGTCTCCTGTCCACCCCCTCCACTCCCCTTGTCCACCCCCTCCACTCCCCCTGTCCACCCCCTACCCTGTCTCCTGTCCACCCCCTCCACTCCCCTTGTCCACCCCCTCCACTCCCCCTGTCCACCCCCTACCCGTCTCCTGTCCACCCCTCCACTCCCCTTGTCCACCCCCTCCACTCCCCTGTCCACCCCTACCCTGTCTCCTGTCCACCCCTCCATCCCATGTCCCCCCCTCACTCCCCATGTCCACCCCCTAACCTGTCTCCTGTCCACCCCTCCACTCCCATGTCCACCCCACCCACTCCCTTGTCCACCCCCTCCACCCCCATGTCCACCCCCTCCACTCCCATGTCCACCTCCACTCTCCCCATGTCCACCCCCCTCCACTCCCCATGTCCCCTCCACTTCCCATGTTCCACCCCTCTACCTGTCTTCCTGTCCACCCCCTCCACCCCATGTCACCCCCTCCACTCCCCATGTCACCCCCTCCACTCCCCATGTCCACCCCCTCCACTCCCATGTCCACCCCCTACCCTGTCTCCTGTCCACCCCCTCCACTCCCCATGTCCACCCCTACCCTGTCTCCTGTCCACCCCTCCACTCCCCATGTCCACCCCCTACCCTGTCTCCTGTCCACCCCCTCCACTCCCCATGTCCACCCCCTACCCTGTCTCCTGTCCACCCCCTCCACTCCCCATGTCCACCCCCTACCCTGTCTCATGTCCACCCCCTCCACTCCCCATGTCCACCCCCTCCACTCCCCATGTCCACCCCCTACCCTGTCTCATGTCCACCCCCTCCACTCCCCATGTCCACCCCCTACCCTGTCTCATGTCCACCCCCTCCACTCCCCATGTCCACCCCCTCCCGTCTGCCCTATCCTTGCCTCAATAAAACAGTCATTATCCTTTCCCCCCCCCCCCATGTCCACCCCCCTCCCGTCTCCCCTATCCTTGCCTCAATAAAACAGTCATTGTCCTGTCCTTGCCTCAATAAAACAGTCACTGTCCTGTCCTTCCCTCAATAAAACATAGTCATTGTCCTTCCCCTTCCTCTTGTTCCGTCTATACACCCCAAAGCCCAGTCCTTTCCCCCACCCCGCCGCCACCACCACCACCACCACCCCTGGGTCCACCCTTTGTTCTACGTCTCCCACCTCCCCCCCCCCCGCCCCCACACACACACCCTCACCTCATCCCCTTCCCACTCCATCTTTCTGCTTTTTTCCATGTATATAACCTCAGGGCTCATCAAGTAGCTCTGTGTGTGTGTGTGTGTGTGCTTCGTTGTGTGTGTGTTTTGTTTTTTTTTAGCGCGAAACCCTGTTTACAGGCGGCCTTTCACAACACGTGTTTGTTTCATAGAGCTGTCAAAGCTTTGGCTGACAGGTCGCTGGTGTCATACTTACAGTCCATGACGATGTTTGTCAGTGGAACGTAGTGATTTTGGATATGCGACAAAGCAGTCTGTGTCGTTTGATAGATGTTGAATGATTTTTGTTTGTTATTTCATTGTGAAATTATCTGCGTTTTCGATAAATTCACATGATGTCAAACATCCCAGCTTCTGTCACTGTCAGTGTTTTGAAATGCTCGGTTTTGTCTGCACTGTAGAGTTGTGCGCGGTGGTGCCTGTTTTCCAGTTTACATGTGACAACGTTTGAGCTGCTGTCGGGGTGGCTTGTTCAGGGCGAGACACCCACTTTGTTTTGGATTGGTTTGCTTTGTTATTCACCCTGCCGCGAACCTTACATTTGTAAACAAAAAATATGTATGTAATAAAGTGAATATATCCGGAGACAGATCTTGTTATCACGGAATTCTAAACTACCTATCTTTATAGTGTTAAGGCTGGGGCTTTTTTTGTTGTTGTTTGTTTGTTTTGTTTTGTTTGTTTGTTGTTTCTTAAACTATTTCCTGTCTCGGGGATTGAACTGCGACCCGTCCAGTCCCCGGACAGGTTGCCTGACCAGGCAACCACAAATGACACGGGTCAGGAGTCGTCCCCTTGGCTGAAGCCTGACCCCTAGGAAACACGGACTTCCCCTTGGCTGAAGCCTGACCCCTAGGAAACACGGACTTCCCCTTGGCTGAAGCCTGACCCCTAGGAAACACGGACTTTTGAAAATGTATGTTGTCATTTGTAGTGAGACATTTCATTCCATAACCAGGAATTTCTGAGTGATCATTTGTTGTGTTCTGTTAGTCATGTGTGATCATTTGTTGTGTTCTGTTAGTCATGTGTGATCATTTGTTGTGTTCTATGTGTGATCATTTGTTGTGTTCTGTTAGTCATGTGTGATCATTTGTTGTGTTCTATTAGTCATGTGTGATCATTTGTTGTGTTCTGTTAGTCATGTGTGATCATTTGTTGTGTTCTGTTAGTCATGTGTGATCATTTGTTGAACTTGTTTCTTTTGTTTCTCCTTCCCCCCTAACCCAGATGTCGGCGCGAAGGACGGAAACCAAGAATGTATGTCCTCGCTCCCCGAGCTTGGAGGTGCTTGAGAATAAACTGGACTTTGGTTTCCCGTGTTGACTATTGCAACGCGCACAGACCACCATGGCGTCACTGTGTTCTTTCCACATCTCTGGTGCTTTTGTGTTTGTTATTTCTCTTGTGTTGGTTAGAGCTCTAGTTTTCTGTCTTGCTGTCATAGACTGTTGACCCACTTTTACAGTTCTAAGGGATTGTTACTGGTCTACAGCTGTCTAAGTAGGTCTCAATATCATCTGAAGCACTGACTGAGCATGGCCGTGTTAGTCCGAGAGCCGAGTCTATGTACAAGTACTAGAACGTTGTTTTCCATCATAAAGTTTTTTTCTTTGGTGATTCTGCTTCCTCAGGGTCTCTAGACTTCATATCAGTCGGGGGCCAACTTGTATCTTATGGGCATATTTTCTTCTGAAATACACCAACCCCTCTCATGCAAGAATGATGACCGAGCGACTCATGGATGAATCGACCTAGATTCGTGCAGGGGTGCTAATGCTATCAGCTTCTCTCGCAGTGATGTCACAGGCACAGAAATCTGCACAGCGCGGCCTGCTTCCCCCCTTCGTGATATATGGGCTCCGCTGGTTAAGGAACGCGCAATCTAGCAGACGATGCTTCGCCACAACACACCTCCATGTACTAAAAACAAAAGAGTTGAGCGTCAAAATACATCATCACGGAAGGTCGCACGATGTGTTAATGGCCTGAAAATGAGAGACAAGTGTTCCTCTCTTCAGCACAAGCATAAGCACTGAAGTAAGTGTAGAAGTTACTGGTACTATTGGAATGTTAGCCTAATTAACAGAGACCAGTCTGCGATGCCAGTTATCCATGTTTCCTGAGCTATTTCATAAAGCTACGCTCAGTGTTTTGAGAATTCTACAAAATTTATTTGGGAGTGGTGGGGGTGGGAGAAAGAGAGAGAGTAGAAAAAGAGGAGATATTTATGAGGTGGGAGGGTGGATGCATGGTATATTTTGATATTAAAGAAATCAGCCACACCTAGATATAAATGCTTGTGAAGACGTGACGCGATCAGTCTGGTTCACACCACACACACACAGTGTCTCACTCACTGTGACTTTTATACACATACTGATGCGATCTCTTTCTCTCTTTCTTATTTTCAGACATGGAGTGTTTTTTCTGTCAAAGAAAGAACCCACCTCTGATCAAATCGACACGGATTAGTGGTTTTCAGGAAGCAAGCCGGCAACGAGATGATGGACTCAGTCAGAGACTTCCAGAAGATGCAGAGTTCATACTGTGTCACAAGAACTGTATGTGCACATATTGTTCCAAAGACCATATTCAACGACTGTTAAAAAAGAGAAAGGCTGAGGAACTCTCTGCAGAAGAAGAACCCAAACGTCTTAGGGGCAGTACTAGTTCTTTTAATTTTCGTGAACATTGTTTTTTCTGTGGAGAAACATGCTCACTGAAGCCCCCCCAAAAACACCCAGATCGTTGGAAAAAAGCCTACTTATGCCGAACTGGAGACGAGAAAGGGAGGAAAATCACCAAAGAAGAAATACAAAAACGTGCCAAGGAACGTGGGGATAAATGGGGAACAGATGTCAGCTTCCGTGTGACATCAGCAGTCAGTGATTTGCATGCATTTGAAGCCCAGTGTCTGACACAGCTCACTGGCCAGGAATGGACAATATTCACCAGTGACCAGCAGTTGTACAAAGAACTTGTCCACATCACATGGGTTGGCAAAGAACAGTTTCAGAAGTTCATCCCAAGACTTGGTGGTATGCACATGCTGATGAGTTTTGTTGGTGCTGTGGGGTACCTGATAGGAGGAAGCGGCATTGAAGACATACTTGGCTCAGCATTTGTGGGGGTGCCAAAAATGTTGACAGGGAAAAAATACCCACAAAATGTGAGAGCACTGAGACTTCTTGTTGAGTTACTACGACCCATTCTCTCCAACACTGACGTGCACACCATGGCTGAACTTACGCAACGTCTCATGACCAAAAGCACCCAGAGTAAAACCGCAAGACTTGGGGTTGAGTGCCTCATTGACCCAGTGTTCATTATGATGGCCTTTGTTCGGGCTGAGAGAGAAGCTGACTGGACTCTTCACTTGTTTGCTGAGGAAAAGATGCTCCCCTACTTCTTTGCCTCTGGACACGTCAACTATGCTCGCTACGGTCTGTACTACCTCCGATCCATGCAGCGCCTACATCCAGCCGTCCTGAAGAGATTCATGGCTGGGGAACATGTCATGCACCATCAAGACGGCCTGTGGAATGGAGTTTGGTCAGATCTCTTCATTGAGACGACCTACATGCGCTATGGCCATGGGCCTTCAGGAATCATAGCCAATGAATCCACCCTTGCCATCTGGGCCTTTTCACAAAGTACGCTGACCCAGCTATTGAACGACCTCCAGGAAATCAAAGAAGGGGATGTTCAGACAGTTGTCAACACACACAAAGAAGAGCGTCACACACGCATCAAGGAGGATGCTGCTGACCGAGCAAAGATTTGAGAGACATTGTCTACCTGCATTGACATCCTGGACACCAGCAAACATCCTGACACAGGCCTCATCAACGTGTTTTCTGGCTGTGTCATTGATGACCCAACTGTCAATGCCCATGAGGCAGTAGAGGTTGGTGCTACAGAACAACAGGCGTTTGAGGGCGGATGGCCTGCCAGTTTCCATCTCAAGCTCACAAAGAAAGTGAAGAACATGGCTGCAGTCATGAAAGTGACTGCAAAACATGCTAAAGTGGACACTGCTATTGACACTGAGTTCATATATGCACGCGTTCTTGCCATTATGGCGACTTCCAGGGAATCCGTTTCCATTGAGACTTTGTTTTCCCATGAACTAGCTCTTCAATCTACAGCCCTTTTTGATGAGAATGGTGACATGAGGACAACTAGCAAGGCTGCTCTGAAGAACAAAATACAGATTCTGTCTGGTGTTCGCAACCAAGAACCTCCCACTGTTGTCATCCTGGATGGCTGTGCAATTTTGTGGACAGTACCTTGGCCTGCAGCTCCAGCTAAAGTCTCGGCTTTCATCACAGCCGCAGTTGCCACCATTTTGCGACGAGTTCAGGCAGCACCAGCGTCACATGTGGTCTTCGACAGATACTACAAACTGAGCACAAAATCATGCTGTCGAACCGCCCGTCAGAAGGGGACTAGTCGTGTGTACAACCTGACTGAAGAGTCGCCTCTGCCACAGCAAAGTGTCATGCTGAAAGTCACAGCCAACAAGGAACAACTGATACCATAGATCGTACATCGGCTTTGCAGCATGCAGCCTCCACCAGGAACAGATGTTGTCATCACTGGGCCAGACCCACACCCCATACACATGGGGTCTGGACTTCAGCAAGACCCTCTGTATCATGAAGAAGCTGATGTGCTGATGGCGTTTCATGTCATCAACGAATCGTCATTAGGACAGAGGAACATCAGGGTTGTTTCTGATGACACCGATGTACTCATCATCTTGGCACATCATCTCCACATGAAGACCAAAGGACTGTCCCAAAATATGACTCTGTCCATCGAGTCGTGCACATCCACACATAATGTCATAAGCGTCAACGACGTTATCAGACAGCATGCAACCATAATGCCTAATCTGCTCGCAGCTCATGCACTGACTGGTTGTGACACAGTTTCTTCCTTTGCTGGAATTGGAAAGATGACAGTCCTCAAGAAGCTTGAAGTATTCTCTGGTGAACTGAAGCTTGGGAAGATGTCTGTACCTTTCCAAGAAATCTCTGAGTCATGCCTTCAGTTCACTAATCTGCTCTATGGGGACGAGTCAGGGGCCAATCTGAACACCGTTCGAGCCAACATTTTCAGGAAGAGGATTGCTGGAAAGAGACACATTCCCCCAAAACTGAGTAGCCTTCCTCCGACAATGGCAAGTTTTCAGGCCCACATCAAACGAGCACATTTTCAGGCTGTGCTGTGGCAAGCGGCAGGGGAGCCATCTCCTCCTGATCTGGATCCTGTCGAGTACGGATGGCAGCTACACCAGTTAACACTCCGTCCAGCCCTTGGACTTGATGCTCAGCTGCCAGCTCCTGATGAAATTCTCAATTTGGTCAGATGCAGCTGTAAAACTGGATGCAGCACAGTACAGTGCACCTGCACCAAAATGTCTGTTACATGTACAGCATTTTGCAAATGCAGAGGAACAATTGCCTGCAATAATCCAATGACTGTCATTGCCCCGCCCTACTATGAGGATACATGACCTGTCTTCAGACGCCCTTCAGCCACTATTGATGTGAGAACTAGCAGCAGACACTGGTGAGTGTTCCAGTGTTTTCTCCATGTTAAACAATTTAAGTGATTTTAATACAACGGTTTCAAGTGTTTTGCGGATCAGCACATTATATGAAAACTAGATGGCGGCCATCTTTATTTCTCTAAAGTAGCCATTTTATCGAATATTTTCTGTGTATTTCATCAAGTGTGATTACTTTTCTTTCACTGCATGCTATTTAACTAAGTTTGTACATTTTTTATGTCTTTAAATGCATGATACCCATCACAACATCTTTCACTCTAATTCAATGGCGGCCATCTTGGATTTTCACTTTTAGACAATAATGCCCAAAGTTTAGCGTCTGGCCTCCATTAGATTTGAAATCAGCAATGAAAACTCAGTTAGAATCGCCAAAGAAAAAAACTTTATGACGCAAAACAAGCTTTTTCAGCGGGCGCTTGGACTATGTGGAGAGATTCCCTTCCGATGCTTTCCGCAAAGGTCTGAGGGGTCTGGGACGACAGTCGTGAAGGCAACGTGTGACAGTTGTGGGGTAACGATTGGGGAGCACTGACAGTTGGGGGAACATTGACAGTTGGGGGAACATTGACAGTTGGGGGAGCATTGACAGTTGGGGGAACATTGACAGTTGGCGTGGCGAACTGGGGAAGTAACAAATGGGGAGCATTGACAGTTGGGGGAGCACTGACAGTTGGGGGAGCATTGACAGTTGGGGGAACATTGACAGTTGGCGTGGCGAACTGGGGAAGTAACAAATGGGGAGCATTGACAGTTGGGGGAGCACTGACAGTTGGGGGAGCACTGACAGTTGGGGGAGCATTGACAGTTGGGGGAGCATTGACAGTTGGGGGAGCATTGACAGTTGAGGAGCACTGACAGTTGGGGGAGCATTGACAGTTGGGGGAGCACTGACAGTTGGGGGAGCACTGACAGTTGGGGGAGCACTGACAGTTGGGGGAGCATTGACAGTTGGGGGAGCATTGACAGTTGGGGGAGCATAACTTGGGGAGAACTGAGGAAGTAACAATTGGCGGAGTAACAACTTGGGGTGCATTTTGTGTGTGTGTGCGCGCGCGCCCGAGGAATGCCTGTCTGAACGCTGTACGACGGAAACACCAGCTGACACCCCCTATATCACTTGGGGGTCCGGGTTTTTTCCCCACAAGTAATGTGTGTGACTGATTGTATCACGCCGTTAAGGCAGCACTATTCCGTTTTCCGGCTATACACACACATGTATGGACGTCAGTTTAGATGATCTGTTGCTCTATCTAAACTTGATTGGCACTTGAGATGCTGAAGGGCACATGTACAGAAAAACCAATGACGATGAAATTTACCCCCATTCCCCGCACAAAACGGAAGGTGTATGCATGGATCAGAGAAGAGGAGACAGGACTCCACAAGGGAACTGCACTGTTTACTGCTGTCTTCTACCGCACTGCTTTACTGGGGCCAAGGATGGAGCGGTCTCTGTTTTTTCCTCCATCACTTTAAGCGCGAATTTACCATTAAGGTTTTTCCTCTTATACAGCCCCGCCCCCTCCCTTCCTCTCTCTCTCTCTCTCTCTCTCTCTCTCGTGTCATTCTGAAGGTTGGTGACTCAGTTTTTCATGTATGTCACATGTAAGTGATGGACCTTACGGCCTTTAAACGAATTGTCCAGTGAAAGTGTAAAGTATACGTCGGTTTTTTAACGAATCATCCTGAGAAAGTATAACATCGGCCTTCATGTTAAAGTTGAAAGCAGACACTAGCCTTTGAACAATCGTCCTGTGAAAGTATAAAGTAGACACCGGCCTTTGAACAATCGTCCTGTGAAAGTATAAAGTAGACACCGGCCTTTGAACGATCGTCCTGTGAAAGTATAAAGTAGACACCGGCCTTTGAACAATCGTCCTGTGAAAGTATAAAGTAGACACTGGCCTTTGAACGATCGTCCTGTGAAAGTATAAAGTAGACACTGGCCTTTGAACGATCGTCCTGTGAAAGTATAAAGTAGACACCGGCCTTTGAACAATCGTCCTGTGAAAGTATAAAGTAGACACCGGCCTTTGAACAATCGTCCTGTGAAAGTATAAAGTAGACACCGGCCTTTGAACGATCGTCCTGTGAAAGTATAAACTATACACCGGCCTTTGAACGATCGTCCTGTGAAAGTATAAGGCAGACACTGGCCTTCGAACGATCGTGAAGTGAAATTATATAGCAGACACCGGCCTTTGAATGCTCGTCAAGTGAAAGTATATAGCAGACACCAGCATTTGAATGCTCGTCAAGTGAAAGTATAAAGTAGACACCGGCCTTTGAACGATCGTCAAGTGAAAGTATAAAGTAGACACTGGCCTTTGAACGATCGTCAAGTGTAAGTCTGGTGTAGATATCGGCTTTTGAAAGAATCGTCCCGCTGTGACAGTATAGATTAACTAGTATGCATCGGCTTTAGAACGGATCGTCCTGTGAAAAGTGTAAAGTTAACATCGGCTTTAGAACGGATCCTCCTGTGAAAAGTGTAAAGTTAACATCGGCTTTAGAACGGATCGTCATGTGAAAAGTGTAAAGTTAACATCGGCTTTAGAACGGATCGTCATGTGAAAGTGTAAAGTTAATATCGGCCTTAGAACGGATCGTCCTGTGAAAAGTGTAAAGTTAACATCGGCTTTAGAATGGATCGTCCTGTGAAAAGTGTAAAGTTAACATCGGCTTTAGAATGGATCGTCCTGTGAAAAGTGTAAAGTTAACATCGGCTTTAGAACGGACCGTCATGTGAAAAGTGTAAAGTAAACATCGGCTTTACAATACATTTGTCTTTTGAAAGTATACAGCTAACATCGGCCTTAGAATAAATCATCCTGTGAAAGTGTAAAGTAAATATCGGCCTTAGAATGGATCGCCATGTGAAAAGTGTAAAGTTAATATCGGCCTTAGAACGGATCGCCATGTGAAAAGTGTAAAGTTAACATCGGCTTTAGAATGGATCGCCATGTGAAAAGTGTAAAGTTAATATCGGCTTTAGAATGGATCGCCATGTGAAAAGTGTAAAGTTAACATCGGCTTTAGAACGGCTCGTCCTGTGAAAATGTAAAGTTAATATCGGCCTTAGAATGGATCGCCATGTGAAAAGTGTAAAGTTAACATCGGCTTTAGAACGGATCGTCCTTTGAAAGTGTAAAGTTAATATCGGCCTTAGAATGGATCGCCATGTGAAAAGTGTAAAGTTAACATCGGCTTTAGAACGGATCGTCCTGTGAAAGTGTAAAGTTAACATCGGCCTTAGAATGGATCGTCATGTGAAAAGTGTAAAGTTAACATCGGCTTTACAACACACTGTCTGGTGAAAGTGTAAAGTTAACAGCGGCCTTAGAACGAATCATCCTGTGAAAGTGTAAAGTTAACATCAGCTTTACAACACACTGTCCTGTGAAAGTATACAGTTAACATCGTACTTTGAAAGCAATCTTGTGGCTCAAGAAGCCAAAGGCTTTTCTTACTCGCGCCGCGCAATTTGTAAGGTCTGTTAAACTGAAACATTATCG
Organism: Babylonia areolata; assembly: GCF_041734735.1. Taxonomy (NCBI): domain Eukaryota; kingdom Metazoa; phylum Mollusca; class Gastropoda; order Neogastropoda; family Buccinidae; genus Babylonia; species Babylonia areolata. The sequence goes on from NC_134892.1 coordinate 25,524,234, forward strand.
ATTGAAATGTTATTTATGGATATTTTACAACACTTAGTTAATTATGGAGCACACACATAAAACCCCACAACGCAAAATAATGTTACTACTGCTGCACAAAAGAATTCGATTCTATGCATACAAAATGGCGGATAATTGTCCCTGTGGTTTTGTTGATGTCTTACAATGACTGTAACCGAGACAAAAACGGTTCTTTGCATCACACTGGAAAGTGTAGTTATGGACTGGTCAGTGTGGGATGGACTGGTCAGTGTGGACATGGACTGGTCAGTGTGGGGGTGGACTGGTCAGTGTGGAGATGGACTGGTCAGTGTGGGGGTGGACTAGTCAGTGTGGGGGTGTGGGATGGACTGGTATGTGTGGGATGGACTGGTCAGTGTGAGGATGGACTGGTCAGTGTGGGGGTGTGGGATGGACTGGTCAGTGTGAGGATGGACTGGTCAGTGTGGGGGTGTGGGATGGACTGGTCAGTGTGGGATGGGATGGACTGGTCAGTGTGGGGGTGTGGGATGGACTGGTCAATGTGGGATGGGATGGACTGGTCAGTGTGGGGATGGGATGCACTGGTCAGTGTGGGATGGACTGGTCAGTGTGGGGGTGTGGGATGGACTGGTCAGTGTGGGGATAGGATGGACTGGTCAGTGTGGGGGTGGACTGGTCAGTGTGGGATGGACTGGTCAGTGTGGGGGTGTGGGATGGACTGGTCAGTGTGGGGGTGTGGGATGGACTGGTCAGTGTGGGGATGGACTGGTCAGTGTGGGGGTGTGGGATGGACTGGTCAGTGTGGGGATGGACTGGTCAGTGTGGGGGTGTGGGATGGACTGGTCAGTGTGGGGATGGACTGGTCAGTGTGGGGATGGACTGGTCAGTGTGGGGATGGACTGGTCAGTGTGGGGATGGGATGGACTGGTCAGTGTGGGATGGACTGGTCAGTGTGGGGGTGTGGGATGGACTGGTCAGTGTGGGGATAGGATGGACTGGTCAGTGTGGGGGTGGACTGGTCAGTGTGGGATGGACTGGTCAGTGTGGGGGTGTGGGATGGACTGGTCAGTGTGGGGATGGACTGGTCAGTGTGGGGGTGTGGGATGGACTGGTCAGTGTGGGGATGGATTGGTCAGTGTGGGATGGACTGGTCAGTGTGGGATGGACTGGTCAGTGTGGGGGTGGACTGGTCAGTGTGGGGATGGACTGGTCAGTGTGGATGGACTGGTCAGTGTGGGGGTGTGGGATGGACTGGTCAGTGTGGGATGGACTGGTCAGTGTGGGGGTGGACTGGTCAGTGTGGGATGGACTGGTCAGTGTGGGGATGGGATGGACTGGTCAGTGTGGGGGTGTGGGATGGACTGGTCAGTGTGGGATGGACTGGTCAGTGTGGGGGTGGACTGGTCAGTGTGTGGATGAACTGGTCAGTGTGGGGATGGGATGGACTGGTCAGTGTGGGGGTGGACTGGTCAGTGTGGGGATGGACTGGTCAGTGTGGGATGGACTGGTCAGTGTGGAGATGGTCAGTGTGGGGGTGGACTGGTCAGTGTGGGGATGGACTGGTCAGTGTGGGGGTGGACTGGTCAGTGTGGGGGTGTGGGATGGACTGGTCAGTGTGGGGATGGACTGGTCAGTGTGGGGGTGTGGGATGGACTGGTCAGTGTGGGGATGGACTGGTCAGTGTGGGGGTGTGGGATGGACTGGTCAGTGTGGGGATGGACTGGTCAGTGTGGGAGTGTGGGATGGACTGGTCAGTGTAGGGATGGACTGGTCTGTGTGGGGGTGTGGGATGGACTGGTCAGTGTGGGGATGGACTGGTCAGTGTGGGGGTGTGGGATGGACTGGTCAGTGTGGGATGGACTGGTCAGTGTGGGATGGACTGGTCAGTGTGGGGGTGTGGGATGGACTGGTCAGTGTGGGATGGACTAGTCAGTGTGGGGGTGTGGGATGGACTGGTCAGTGTGGGATGGACTGGTCAGTGTGGGGGTGTGGGATGGACTGGTCAGTGTGGGGATGGACTGGTCAGTGTGGGATGGACTGGTCAGTGTAGGGATGGACTGGTCAGTGTGGGGGTGTGGGATGGACTGGTCAGTGTGGGGATGGACTGGTCAGTGTGGGGGTGTGGGATGGACTGGTCAGTGTGGGGATGGACTGGTCAGTGTGGGAGTGTGGGATGGACTGGTCAGTGTAGGGATGGACTGGTCTGTGTGGGGGTGTGGGATGGACTGGTCAGTGTGGGGATGGACTGGTCAGTGTGGGGGTGTGGGATGGACTGGTCAGTGTGGGATGGACTGGTCAGTGTGGGATGGACTGGTCAGTGTGGGGGTGTGGGATGGACTGGTCAGTGTGGGATGGACTGGTCAGTGTGGGGGTGTGGGATGGACTGGTCAGTGTGGGGATGGACTGGTCAGTGTGGGGGTGTGGATGGACTGGTCAGTGTGGGGGTGTGGAATGGACTGGTCAGTGTGGGCTGGTCAGTGTGGGGATGGACTGGTCAGTGTGGGGATGGACTGGTCAGTGTGGGGGTGTGGAATGGACTGGTCAGTGTGGGATGGACTGGTCAGTGTGGGGGTGTGGGTTGGACTGGTCAGTGTGGGGATGGACTGGTCAGTGTGGGGGTGTGGGATGGACTGGTCAGTGTGGGGGTGTGGAATGGACTGGTCAGTGTGGGCTGGTCAGTGTGGGGATGGACTGGTCAGTGTGGGGGTGTGGAATGGACTGGTCAGTGTGGGGGTGTGGGATGGACTGGTCAGTGTGGGATGGACTGGTCAGTGTGGGGGTGTGGGATGGACTGGTCAGTGTGGGGATGGACTGGTCAGTGTGGGGGGTTTTGCATGCCCACTTCCCTCACCCACCCTCTGAACACTAACTGAAGATGGGGTCGTCACAAAGGACCGTGTATCAGACTGACAATGACAAGGTGACCCAGCACACTGCCGCTTTCCACTGGCCATTGTCATACAGACACACACAGAGATATACAGACAGGTGGTACCAAAGTCATGTTGTTTACTCTCTCTCTCTCTCTCTCTCTCTCTCTCTCTCTCTCTCTCTGACACCACCTGCCTGTACACCAGAATCGCTGGCAGCTGTCCCGATTGGCCATTTTCCCCGCAACACGACAGATTCCAGACAGCTGGCCACGTCAGCAACATCATGGTCATCTCTCATCAGCAAATTCATCTGTAATCACACACAGTCTTCTGTCATCACACAGTCATCACCAACATCATCTGTCATCACACAGTCATCACCAACATCATCTGTCATCACAATCATCAGCAACATCATCTGTCATCACACAGTCATCA
>NC_134892.1:25532526-25545026 GCF_041734735.1 Babylonia areolata
CTTGACGCATAATGTGCTGTGTAATTCAAGGCGCGCCGCACGTACTGGTGTGTAAAATGTTAACTGTTGTCCGTTTCTGAAGATCAATTACTTTACATGTGTCGTTTACATGGAAAATGGTTGTGTAGCTCAAGAAAATATTTTTTTGTGAGTTGCCGATTCTTTGTTTAACCTGTGATTGTGTGTGCGTGCGCGAGCGCGTGCGTGTGTGTGTGTGTGTGTGTGTGTGTATGTGCAAGTGTATGCATGTGTAAGAGTGTGTGTGTGTGATCACATGTACAAGAGATTATATTGTTATCTGTCCATTTTTCTCTACGTTCGGTATGGTCTGTTCGGTCGACTAGACCTCAAAACCAATTACTTTACCACCACCACCCCTCTCTCCCCCTCCCCCCTTCCCCTCCCCCCCTCCAGGGATGGGGACAGTAGACCGAAAGGTGAAATGACTGAATTATTGGTTCATTTATCATGGCTGTATCATAGTTTTTAACTTACTGATTTCACTTGACATTGCTTTTAACCGATCGTGTTTCTTTTGCAAAGATTTTACCTGTCCGTGTGATCTTCGCCTTCAACACGTTCAGCAATCTATCTGAAAATCATACACTGGCCACTTTGAATATGATCAGGGTTTGGGTTTTTTTCTTTTTTGATTTCATTTCTTTTAACTTAGATTCAATCTACACTGCGACTTTGAATATGATCAGATTGTTGTTTTTTGTCTTTTAAATTAGATTCAGTCTAGGCTGCGTCTTTGGAAACTGCTTCCCTGCAATTCCCTCTTCCCTGCAGTTCCCTCTTCCCTGCAATTCCCTCTTCCCTGTTATTCCCTGTAATTCCCTCTTCCCTGTTATTCCCTGCAATTCCCTCTTCCCTGCAATTCCCTCTTCCATGCAATTCCCTCTTCCCTGTAGTTCCCTCCCTTTTTTCTGTTATTGAAACATGGCGCCATTAAATTCCTATGTTGATGGTTTTCGCTGCTGCTGGGGTTCTGCTCCAGTTACTAATTACTGTTTCAGAAAAACAAATTAAAATCTGTGAGGTCGTCTTATGGTGAAGCAGCAGACTGATTTAAATACTTTTTTCAGAAAAAAACAACATTAAAAATCTGTCAGGTCGTCTTATGCTAAAACAGCAGATTGATTTAAATACTACTTCAGAAAAACATTAAAAATCAGTCAGGTCGTCTTGTGGTGAAGTAGCTGATTGATTTAAATACTACTTCAGAAAAACATTAAAAATCAGTCAGGTCGTCTTGTGGTGAAGTAGCTGATTGATTTAAATACTACTTCAGAAAAACATTAAAAATCAGTCAGGTCGTCTTGTGGTGAAGTAGCAGGCTGATTTGAATACTACTTCAGAAAAAAACATTAAAAATCAGTCAGGTCGTCTTGTGGTAAAGTAGCAGATTTACTACTTCAGAAAAACATTAAAAATGAGCCAGCTCGTCTTGTGGTAAAGCAACAGATTGATTTAAATACTACTTCAGAAAAAAAAACCATTAAAAATCTGTCAGGTCGTCTTGTGGTAAAGTAGCAGATTTACTACTTTAGGAAAACATTAAAAATAAGTCAGGTCGCATTGTGGTGAAGTAGCAGTAAATAACAATGACAGCGAATGAATATCTACGAAACTGTTTCAACGTACGGCTGTTACGTGTTGCCATTCTTTTGGATCCAGTTGGTAACCTATTGTAACGAACCACTTTTACATTTGATAACCTATTGTAACGAACTACAAAACTGATGATCAGATTGAAAAATGGACTAAATGTTTAATGTCTTTGAAAGATGCCTGATAGTCATACGGATTTGTATCAGAAATCAAATCAGAGAAGTCAGGTGAATGTTTGAAACTTCTTAACACTAAACAGGTATAAAACGAATAATCGGGAATAAATTTGTATTTTAAAAGTGCCAAAAAGATTACAATTTGTAATGTATAAATATGAAACATGAACATTCTGCACTATAAAAGAACCAAAACCTGAACAATTTATATTGAAGTACCAAAATATGAACAATCTGCACTATAAAAGTACGAAAATGTGAACACTGTGCTGTAGAAGTACCAAAACATGAACAATTTTTACTGTAAATCACTGAAACGTGAACAATATGCACTACAGATCACCAAAACGTGAACAATATGCACCACAGATCACCAAAACGTGAACAATATGCACTACGGATCACGACAACGTGAACAATATGCACTTCAGATCACCAAAACGTGAACACGGATCACCAAAACGTGAACAATATGCACTACAGAGCACCAAAACGTGAACAATATGCACTACAGAGCACCAAAACGTGAACACTATGCACTACAGAGCACCAAAACGTGAACACTATGCACTACAGAGCACCAAAACGTGAACACTATGCACTACAGAGCACCAAAACGTGAACAATATGCACTATAGATCACCAAAACGTGAGTAATTTCAACTGTAAATCACCACAACGTGAACATTCTCTTGAAAAGTACTAAAAACATTAACAATCTGCAATAAAAAAACACTCATCCGTGAAAAAAATATTGTGTAATAACCAAAAACGTGAACACTTTGCACTAAAAATCATCAAAACGTGAACGATTTACATCGTTAGTGATAGGCAGGAGAGAATCCAGAGGCAGTAGAGAATCCAGACAACGAAATGAACTGACTCTGATACACGAAATGAACTGACTCACGATACAACGAAATGAACTGACTGATACACGAAATGAACTGACTCACGATACAACGAAATGAACTGAAGGCAAGGGGACGCAAACACCGCTGAACACGCCAAAGGACTCGGTGTCCTATCCTATAATACCCACTCCCATGTCCATAGCCCCGGACAGGGCAACACGGCCACCACTCTGCACACCAGGGGACACACGATGTCCTGTCCCATACCCCCCCTGGCCCCCCGTCCCCATGTACATAGCCCCGGACAGGGCAACACGGGCACCACTTAGGGGGCACTTGGTGTCCTGCCCCATAGACACCCCTCCCCTTCCTCACACCCCCTCCCCCACCCCCTCTGAGGGTCACTGAGACTACACATAGCTCAGAGGGTCACTGACACACTGCACATAGCTCTGAGGGTCACTGACACACTACACATAGCACTGAGGATCACTGACACACTACACATAGCTCTGAGGGTCACTGACACACTACACATAGCACTGAGGGTCACTGACACACTACACATAGCTCTGAGGGTCATTGAGACACTACACATAAGTGAGGGTCATTGAGACACTACACATAACTGAGGGTCACGGAGACAATCATATAGATCTGAAGGTCATTAAGACACATAGCTCTGAGGTCACTGAGACACATAGCTCTGAGGGTCACTGACACACTACACATAGCTCTGAGGGTCATTGAGACACTACACATATCTCTCAAGATCATTGACACACTACAAATAGCTCTCTACACATAGCTCTGATGGTCATTGAGACACTACACATAGCTCTGAGGGTCATTGAGACACTACACATAGCTCTGAGGGTGATTGACACCTCACATAGTTCTGAGGGTCATTGAGACAATACACATAGCTCTGAGGGTCACTGAGACAATCACATAGATCTGAAGGTCATTAAGACACATAGCTCTGAGGGTCACTGACACACATAGCTCTGAGGGTCATTGAGACACATTGCTCTGAGTGTCATTGATACACTACACATAGCTCTGAGGGTCATTGAGACACATTGCTCTGAGTGTCACTGATCTGGCCAGAAACACTTCACCATTGTCAGTGCCTACGTCCCAACCATGACCAACCTAGATGAAGTGAAGGCGAAGTTCTACGAGGACCTTCACTCTGTCCTTGCTGCTATCCCTAAAGCAGACAAGCTCATCATTCTTGGGGACTTCAATGCAAGAGTTGGCTCTGACTACATCTCCTGGGATGGAGTGATTGGAAAGCACGGCATGGGCCACTGCAACCCAAATGGATTGCTTTTGCCTCAGACCTGTGCAGAGCACGAACTGCTGATAACCAACACAGTTTTCTGCCTCCCTACCCGTAACAGGACGTCATGGATGCACCCTCGCTGAAAGCATTGGCATCTCATCGATTATGTCTTCGTCAGGAAAAGGGGTAGGCAAGATGTACGTGTGACAAAGACCATGTGCGGCGCCGAGTGTTGGACAGACCATCGCCTTGTAGTCTCGAAGCTGAATATTCGAATCCAGCCCAAGAGACACCCCCAAGGCCAGAAGGCTCCGAAACGGCTCAACATCGCTAAGCTGAAAAAAATCACCATCAAACAGTCCTTTGTGGAGCTGCTGGAAGATCGTCTGGAATCCGCCTCTCTGGACAACCAGAATGTGGAGTCTGACTGGAGGACCCTGCGCGAGCTGATCTATAGTACAGCTTCAGAGACCCTGGGACCCATGACCAGAAAGCACAAAGACTGGTTTGATGAAAACTGTGATGAAATCAAGCAGCTTCTGGATGAGAAACGCTGTCTGCATCAAGCCTACCTGAGCAACCCGAAGTCCACATCAAAAAAGGATGCGTACAATGCCATCCGCAGGACTGTTCAGCAAAAGTTACGTCAGATGCAGGATAAGTGGCTGAGTGACAAAGCTGATGAGATCCAGGGATATGCTGACAGGCACGATATGAAGAAGTTCTATGATGCCTTAAAAGAAGTCTACGGCCCCACATCCTCAGGATCATCCCCCCTCCTCAGTGCAGATGGGAATACCTTGATCACCGAGGAGAAAATTCTCGAACGTTGGGCTGAGCACTTCAACAGTGTCTTAAATCGTCCTTCCTCCATAAATGATGAAGCCATAGACCGTCTCCCACAAGTCCCCATCAACGAAGCACTGGATGATCCGCCAACACTTCTTGAGACCCAGAAAGCAATCCGTCTGCTATCCAGTGGCAAAGCACCTGGCTCAGACTCCATACCAGCAGAGGTCTACAAGGATGGAGGCACTGCGCTGACTGAGAAGCTCCATCAGCTGTACTCACTCATGTGGAAAGAAAAGACTATCCCTCAGGATTTCAAAGATGCATCTATCATTCACTTATACAAGCGAAAGGGGAACCGGCAAGCCTGTGATAACCATCGGGGCATTTCCTTGCTCTCCATCGCAGGCAAGATACTTGCCAGGATCCTACTAAACCGCCTCACAGCACACCTTGACCAAGGTCTTTTGCCTGAGAGCCAATGTGGATTCCGGAAAGAGCGCGGAACCACCGACATGGTGTTTGCTGCAAGGCAGCTGCAAGAGAAATGTCAGGAGCAAAATGCTGATCTGTTTTCCACCTACGTCGACCTCACTAAGGCTTTCGACACCGTGAGTCGAGAGGGACTGTGGAAGATCATGGCCAAGTACGGATGCCCTCGGAAATTTATTTCCTTGGTCAGCCAATTCCATGAAGGCATGCAGGCTCGAGTCCAGGACAATGGCGAAACATCTTCTCCTTTTCCTGTCACAAATGGTGTCAAGCAAGGCTGCGTCCTGGCTCCAACACTGTTCAGCCTCATGTTCTCTGCAATGCTTACTGATGCCTTCAGAGATGGCGATGTTGGAATCGGCCTAAAGTACCGCACAGATGGCAAGCTGTTTAACCTCAGAAGGCTTCAAGCAAAAACGAAGGTCATGACAGACATCATCAGAGACTTTTTGTTTGCTGATGATTGTGCCCTCAACGCTGGATCTGAAGCTGACATGCAACTCAGCGTTGACAAGTTTGCCACTGCCAGCAGGAACTTCGGCCTTACCACCAGCACGAGGAAAATTGAAGTTCTCCATCAGCCAGCCCCAGGGAAACCCCACGTTGAGCCCAACATCACAGTCAACGGTCAGAGACTCAATGCGACCATCGACGATGAAGTGAACGTCAGGATTGCAAGAGCAAGCGCAAATTCCGGTAGACTATGCAAATGCCTGGAACAGAAGAGGCATTGGTCTTGAGACCAAGCTAAAGGTCTACAGAGCAGTAGCTCTTCCCACACTACTGTACGCCTGCGAAACTTGGACAGTGTACCAACGACATGCCAAAAAGCTGAACCACTTCCAAACAACATGCCTCAGGAAGCTACTGAACATCAAGTGGCAAGACAGGACCCCAGACACGGAGGTGCTTGCAAAAGCCACCCTTCCCAGCATCTTCACCATCCTGATGCAGTCCCAGCTTCGCTGGGCTGGACACGTGGCGCGCATGCCAGACCATCGGCTGCCCAAAAGGCTCTTCTATGGCGAGCTGCAACAAGGGAAGAGATCACACGGAGGTCAGAAGAAGCGCTTCAGAGATACTCTGAAAGTCTCTCTGAAAGCGTTTGATATCAACCCTGACTCCTGGGAGGAATCTGCAGTGGACCGTGACAAATGGCGCGCTGCTGTGCACAAAGGCGCCAAGTTGTGCGAGGCCAACAGGACTGCTGCAGCTGTTCAGAAGAGACAGGCCAGAAAGTCACGGGCAAACAAGCTCCCTGACAATGATATGCCTGTCTTTGTCTGCCCCAACTGTCAGCGAACATTTCGTGCGCAGATTGGACTATTCAGCCATCTGCGCATTCACAGATAGATTCAGGAGCATCCCCCCCCCCCACACACACACACACCACCCTCCCCCGATCCCCCAGCTGGATGACAACGATGGTCATCATCGATCTCGATGGACACACACCACCATGTGTCACTGATACACTACACATATCTCTGAGGATCATTGACACACTACAAATAGCTCTCTACACATAGCTCTGAGGGTCATTGAGACATACACACAGCTCTGAGGGTCACTGAGACACTACACATAGCTCTGAGGGTCATTGAGACACTACACATAGCTCTGAGGGTCATTGAGACAATCACATAGATCTGAAGGTCATTAAGACACATAGCTCTGAGGTCATTAAGACACATAGCTCTGAGGTCATTGACGCACATAGCTCTCAGAGTCATTGACGCACATAGCTCTGAGGGTCATTGACGCACATAGCTCTCAGAGTCTTTGACGCACATAGCTCTGAGGGTCACTGGAACACTTCACATAGCTCTGAGGGTCATTGACACACATAGCTCTGAGGGTCATTGACACACTTCACATAGCTCTGAGATTCACTGACACCTCACATAGCTCTGAGGGTCATTGACACACTCCACATAGCTCTGAGGGTCATTGACACCTCACAAAGCCCTGAGTCATTTACACACTACACATAGCTCTGAGGGTCATGGAGACACTACACATAGGTCTGAGGTCACTGACACACCACACATAGCTCTGAGGGTAATTCGTGCACTACACATAGCTCTGAGGGTCATTGACACACATAGCTCTAAGGTCATTGAGACACATAGCTCTGAGGTCATTGACACACATAGCTCTGAGAGTCATTGACACACATAGCTCTGAGGTCATTGACACACATAGCTCTAAGGTCATTGACACACATAGCTCTGAGAGTCATTGACACACATAGCTCTAAGGTCATTGAGACACATAGCTCTGAGAGTCATTGACACACATAGCTCTGAGGTCATTGACACACATAGCTCTGAGGTCATTGACACACATAGCTCTAAGGTCATTGACACACATAGCTCTGAGAGTCATTGACACACATAGCTCTAAGGTCATTGAGACACACAGCTCTCAGTGTCATTGACACACTACACATAGCTGAGTGTCATTCAGACACTACACATATCTCTGAGGGTCATTGAAACACTTCACATAGCTCTGAGGGTCATTGACACACTACACGTGGCTGAGTGTCATTCAGACACTACACATATCTCTGAGGGTCATTGGAACACTTCACATAGCTCTGAGGGTCATTGACACACATAGCTCTGAGTGTCATTGACACACATAGCTCTGAGGGTCATTAACGCACATAGCTCCGAGGGTCATTGACACTTCACATAGCTCAGAGTCATTAACACACTACACATAGCTCTGAGGGTCATTTAGACACATAGCTCTTGAGGGTCACTGACACGCTCCACATAGCTCTGAGAGTCATTGAGCCACATAGCTTTGAGCGTCACTGACACGCTCCCCATAGCTCTGAGGGTCACTGACACGCTCCACATAGCTCTGAGAGTCAATGAGCCACATAGCTCTGAGCGTCACTGACACGCTACACATAGCTCTGAGGGCCATTGAGACACATAGCTCTGAGGGCCATCGAGACACACAGCTCTGAGGGCCATTGGGACACACAGCTCTGAGCGTCACTGACACGCTACACATAGCTCTGAGGGCCATTGAGACACATAGCTCTGAGGGCCATTGAGGGCCATTGAGACACATAGCTCTGAGGGCCATTGAGACACACAGCTCTGAGGGCCATTGAGACACACAGCTCTGAGGGCCATAGAGACACATAGCTCTGAGGGCCATAGAGACACATAGCTCTGAGGGCCATTGAGACACACAGCTCTGAGGGCCATAGAGACACACAGCTCTGAGAGTCATTAAGACACATAGCTCTATCGTTTGTTTTTTCCACCTCTTCTTTTCTTCCACCAACACAGACAATGCCGCTGTTTCAACATTTGACACTGTGCCGGGAAGTCAGTGCCGCTATTTCAACATTTGTCACTGTGCCGGGAACAGTCAGTGCCGCTATTTCAACATTTGTCACTGTGCCAGGAACAGTGAGTGCAGCTATTTCAACATTTGACACTGTGCCGGGAACAGTCAGTGCCGCTATTTCAACATTTGTCACTGTGCCGGGAACAGTCAGTGCCGCTATTTCAACATTTGTCACTGTGCCAGGAACAGTGAGTGCCGCTATTTCAACATTTGTCACTGTGCCAGGAACAGTCAGTGCCGCTGTTTCAACATTTGTCACTGTGCCAGGAACAGTCAGTGCCGCTATTTCAACATTTGTCACTGTGCCGGGAACAGTCAGTGCCGCTATTTCAACATTTGTCACTGTGCCGGGAACAGTCAGTGCCGCTGTTTCAACATTTGTCACTGTGCCGGGAACAGTCAGTGCCGCTATTTCAACATTTGTCACTGTGCCGGGAACAGTCAGTGCCGCTGTTTCAACATTTGACACTGTGCCGGGAACAGTCAGTGCGCTATTTCTGCCAGGAACAGTCAGTGCCGCTGTTTCAACATTTGACACTGTGCCGGGAACAGTCAGTGCCGCTGTTTCAACATTTGTCACTGTGCCAGGAACAGTGAGTGCCGCTATTTCAACACTTAACCAATTCTTGGTGCCACAACTTGGTTAAGACAAAAACCCTGCCAACTGCTTCACGTGGTACTGTGCGAAAACATATTTCTCCGCATTTTTAGTGTTTTATTTTGTTGGTGTGTTTTTTGTTTGGTTTATTTTATTTTATTTTTTGTTTGTTTGTTTATTTTTTTCAAACGCTTTGCCCGTGCAAGTTACTCAACGCCAGTGTTATTTCAGGTCCATATCTGTCAATGCCGGAACAATGTATGGAACGTGTGAATATCCTGACAGGAAATGAGCAGTCCCCTCCTTTGGGACAGTCAGCTAGCATCATTGTAGCTAGCATCATTGTAGCATCACTGTAGCTAGCATCATTGTAGCTAGCATCATTGTTTTCTGTGTGTAAGAAATCGTTCCTGCCTGCTTTTCTTTTAAAGGGAGGTCAGACACACAGAAAATCTACATTCACCTACTGCTCAGATAGAAAATCTACATTCACCTACTGCTCAGATAGAAAACCTACATTCACCTTATGCTCAGATAGAAAATCTACATTCACCCACTGTTCAGACAGAAAATCTACATTCACCACCTACTGCTCAGATAGAAAATCTACATTCACCACCTACCGCTCAGATAGAAAATCTACATTCACCTACTGCTCAGATAGAAAATCTACATTCACCACCTACTGTTCAGACAGAAAATCTACGTTCACCACCTACTGCTCAGATAGAAAATCTACATTCACCTACTGCTCAGACAGAAAATCTACATTCGCCTACTGCTCAGATAGAAAATCTACATTCACCTACTGCTCAGACAGAAAATCTGCGTTCACCTACTGCTCAGACAGAAAATCTACATTCACCTACTGCTCAGACACTCAGAAAATCTACATTCACCACCTACTGCTCAGATAGAAAATCTACATTCACCTACTGCTCAGACAGAAAATCTACATTCACTACCTACTGCTCAGATAGAAAATCTACACTCACCTACTGCTCAGATAGAAAATCTACATTCACCTACTGCTCAGATAGAAAAGCTACATTCACCTTCTGCTTAGACAGAAAATCTACATTCACCTACTGCTTAGACAGAAAATCTACATTCACCTACTGCTCAGATAGAAAATCTACATTCACCTACTGCTCAGACAGAAAATCTACATTCACCACCTACTGCTCAGATAGAAAATCTACATTCACCACCTACTGCTCAGATAGAAAATCTACATTCACCACCTACTGCTCAGATAGAAAATCTACATTCACCTATTGCTCAGATAGAAAATCTACATTCACCTACTGCTCAGTCCTATAGAAAATCTACATTACACCTACTGATCAGACCTATAGAAAATCTACACTCACCTACCAATCAGGCTGATAAAAAATAAATGTACACTCACTGATCAGGCTGATAAAAATATCTACACTCACCTACTGATCAGACCTATAGAAAATCTACACTCACCTGCTCAGGCTGATAAGAAAAATATCTACATTCACCTACCTATCAGGCCTATAGAAAATCTACATTCACCTGCCTATCAGGCTGATAAAAAAAATCTACATTCACCTACCGATCAGGCTGATAAAAAAATCTACATTCACCTGCCTATCAGGCTGATAAAAAAATCTACATTCACCTACCGATCAGGCTGATAAAAAAATCTACATTCACCTGCCGATCAGGCTGATAAAAAAAATCTACATTCACCTGCCGATCAGGCCGAAAGAAAATCTTGTAACGAGCAGCATGTTTTAGTTACCACAACAGGCAGCGTGCACTTGTTCGTCACGTGAACAAGTTAATCGCTAATTGCTGCTGTTCCCTCCAAATGTTGGTACCACTCGAACTGAATTCAGCTGTTCGTCACGTGAACAAGTTAATCGCTAATTGCTGCTGTTCCCTCCAAATGTTGGTACCACTCGAACTGAATTCAGCTGTTCGTCTCGTGAACAAGTTAATCGCTAATTGCTGCTGTCCCTCCAAATGTTGGTACCACTCAAACTGAATTCAGTGATTCCCTGTTACTGTTGTTCCCTCAAAAAGATGATACCACTACAAGCAGCGTGCAGGTGTTCGTCATGTGAACATGTGAGTCACTGGTTGCTGTGTCTCCTTCAAAAACAGTACAAAAGACACGTCTCGTCTGCTGTGATGTAAAGGACATATGTGCTCTCAAACTTACCTGTAAAAACTACTTCGTTATCGGCACTCAGTTTCCATAGCTGACTTTGTTTATAAATCACTTCCAGATTTATACCCGACATTGTTTATAAATCACTCCTAGATTTATACCCGACATTGTTTTTAAATCACTTCCAGATTTATACCCGACATTGTTTATAAATCACTCCTAGATTTATACCCGACATTGTTTTTAAATCACTTCCAGATTTATACCCGACATTGTTTTTAAATCACTTCCAGATTTATACCCGACATTGTTTATAAATCACTCCTAGATTTATACCCGACATTGTTTATAAATCACTCCTAGATTTATACCCGACATTGTTTTTAAATCACTTCCAGATTTATACCCGACATTGTTTTTAAATCACTCCTATATTTATACCCGACATTGTTTTTAAATCACTCCTAGATTTATACCCGACATTGTTTATAAATCACTTCCAGATTTATACCCGACATTGTTTTTAAATCACTCCTAGATTTATACCCGACATTGTTTTTAAATCACTCCTATATTTATACCCGACATTGTTTTTAAATCACTTCCAGATTTATACCCGACATTGTTTTTAAATCACTCCTAGATTTATACCCGACATTGTTTTTAAATCACTCCTAGATTTATACCCGACATTGTTTTTAAATCACTCCTAGATTTATACCCGACATTGTTTTTAAATCACTACTATATTTATACCCGACATTGTTTTTAAATCACTACTATATTTATACCCGACATTGTTTTTAAATCACTACTATATTTATACCCGACATTGTTTTTAAATCACTCCTAGATTTATACCCGACATTGTTTTTAAATCACTCCTATATTTATACCCGACATTGTTTTTAAATCACTTCCCGAGTGTGTGTGTGTGTGTTCGGGGGAGGGGGGGGGGGGTTGGGAGGGGGTGTTGTTTTTGTTTTTTGGTTGGTTTGTGTGTGTGTGTGTGTGTGTGTGTGTTTAGAGCTGAATTTATTCTTAAATCTGGAGATACGAAATGAACATGTGTAGAGGAGGAGGATGTCTTTTGTGCCGGAAGTGAAGGTGAAGATGGTTCAGCTACAACACTGGCTGCTGACTGGACGGCGTCACGAACCGCACGTGG
>NC_134892.1:25550026-25602526 GCF_041734735.1 Babylonia areolata
ATACATAATTAGTGGTATTAATGACAACGCTCCATACATAATTAGCTAAAAGTGGTATTAATGACAACGCTCCATACATAATTAGTGGTATTAATGACAACGCTCCATACATAATTAGTGGTATTAATGACAACGCTCCATACATAATTAGCTACAAGTGGTATTAATGGCAACGCTCCATACATAATTAGTGGTATTAATGACAACGCTCCATACATAATTAGCTACAAGTGGTATTAATGACAACGCTCCATACATAATTAGCTACAAGTGGTATTAATGACAACGCTCCATACATAATTAGTTATAAGTGGTATTAATGACAACACTCCATACTTGATTAATTAGCTAAAAGTGGTATTAATGACAACGCTCCATACATGATTAACTGCAAGTGGTATTAATGACAACATTCCATACATGATCAGTTAGCTACAAGCGGTATTAATGACAACGCTCCATATATGATTGATTGGCTACAGGTAGTATTAAAGACAACGCTTCATTCATGATTAATTAGCTACAGTTGGCACTGATGGCAATGCTCTGTACATGATTGATTGGCTACAGGTAGTATTAAAGACAACGCTTCATTCATGATTAATTAGCTACAGTTGGCATTGATGGCAATGCTCTGTACATGATTGATTGGCTACAGGTAGTATTAAAGACAACGCTTCATTCATGATTAATTAGCTACAGTTGGCATTGATGGCAATGCTCCATACATGATTGATTGGCTACAGGTAGTATTAAAGACAACGCTTCATGATTAATTAGCTACAGTTGGCACTGATGGCAATACTCTGTACATGATTGATTGGCTACAGGTAGTATTAAAGACAACGCTTCATTCATGATTAATTAGCTACAGTTGGCATTGATGGCAATGCTCCATACATGATCAATGAGCAGCATGAAGTATCAATGTCAACGCTCCGTACATGATTAATTAGCTATATGTAGTATTAATGATAACGCTCCATACATGTTTAATTAGCTGCATGTGGTATTGACAACGCTCCATACCGTGACTAATTTGCTACAGTTCGTATTGATGATGACATAATGTTTCGGTTCACATTGATACCATATACCATAACCCAAACATTTTGCTTCAATTCACATCCATGCCAAATACTATGACCCTGACCTTATCCTTGCATGATACAGATATGGATACGCCCCTATAGCTCACTGTGTGGTTTGGGGACACGCCCCCTATAGCTCACTGTGTGGTTTGGGGACACGCCCCCTATAGCTCACTGTGTGGTTTGGGGACACGCCCCCATAGCTCACTCTGTGGTTTGGGGTCACGTCCCAATAGCTCACTCTGTAGTTGGGGACACGCCCCCATAGCTCACTCTGTGCTTTGAGGACACGCCCCCTATAGCTCACTGTGGTTTGGGGACACGCCCCCATAGCTCACTCTGTGGTTTGAGGACACGCCCCCTATAGCTCACTGTGGTTTGGGGTCACGTCCCAATAGCTCACTCTGTAGTTGGGGACACGCCCCCATAGCTCACTGTGGTTTGGGGACACGCCCCCATAGCTCACTCTGTGGTTTGAGGACACGCCCCCTATAGCTCACTGTGGTTTGGGGACACGCCCCCATAGCTCACTCTGTGGTTTGAGGACACGCCCCCTATAGCTCACTGTGGTTTGGGGACACGCCCCTATAGCTCTGTGGTTTGGGGACACGTCCCTATAGCTCACCCTGTGGTTTGGGGACACGTCCCTATAGCTCACTGTGGTTTTGGGACACGTCCCCATAGCTCACTGTGGTTTTGGGACACGCCCCCATAGCTCACCCTGTGGTTTGAGGACACGCCCCCTATAGCTCACCCTGTGGTTTGGGGACACGTCCCTATAGCTCACCCTGTGGTTTGGGGACACGCCCCTATAGCTCACCCTGTGGTTTGGGGACACGTCCCTATAGCTCACCCTGTGGTTTGGGGACACGTCCCTATAGCTCACCCTGTGGTTTGGGGACACGCCCCTATAGCTCACTCTGTGGTTTGGGGACACGCCCGTATAGCTCACTGTGGTTTGGGGACACGCCCCCATAGCTCACCCTGTGGTTTGGGACACGTCCCTATAGCTCACCCTGTGGTTTGGGGACACGCCCCTATAGCTCACTGTGGTTTGGGGACACGCCCCCATAGCTCACTGTGGTTTGGGGACACGCCCCTATAGCTCACCCTGTGGTTTGGGGACACGCCCCCATAGCTCACTGTGGTTTGGGGACACGTCCCTATCGCTCACCCTGTGGTTTGGGGACACGTCTCCATAGCTCACCCTGTGGTTTGGGGACACGTCCCTATAGCTCACCCTGTGGTTTGGGGACACGTCCCTATCGCTCACCATGTGGTTTGGGGACACGTCCCTATAGCTCACTGTGGTTTGGGGACACGTCCATATAGCTCACTGTGGTTTGGGGACACGCCCCCATAGCTCACCCTGTGGTTTGGGGACACGTCCCTATAGCTCACTGTGGTTTGGGGACACGTCCCTATAGCTCACTGTGATTTGGGGACACGCCCCCATAGCTCACCCTGTGGTTTGGGGACACATCCCTATAACTCACTGTTGTTTGGGGACACGCCTCTTTTGATAACTCTGTCGCTGGATGCGATTACACACAGGGCCTGCAATGTTATCACATGTGTTGACCATTGTTATTATACTTTACTTACTACCCGTTTTTAAGATTTTTCTGTTGTCCATATCATTCCGTTTTAAATGACCGTTTGTGAGATTTTTTTGTTGTTGACCCATCATACTTTGTTACTTTTCCCGTTTGTACTATAAGTTGTTGACCATATCATACTCTTTCTGCTGGGCGACTCGTGATCATATCAAAACCTTTTGTTAGGCTACCTGTGAACGTATACCCTTTTATTTGAGTATGATACCCGTATGTAACAAGCTTTCTGTTGACCATATACCATTTCAACGACTAATCGTTTGTAAGACGTTTTCTGTTGACCATACCATACCCTTTTAATGACTATCCTTTTGTAAGACTTTCTGTTGACCATACCATACCCTTTTAATGACTATCCTTTTGTAAGACTTTCTGTTGACCATATCATACCTTTTTAATGTCTACCTGTTTCTAAGATACTTTCGGTTGTCCAAACATATGTATACTTACATAGTGCCTATCCCCAAGCTCTAAACTTTTTTTAACTCACTCAGTACGGTCAGTCCTCTCTTCTCCTCTACACGGACCCCTCGGATGTCCAACCTTTAGCTTCCGTCGTCAGAATTGTGGTATTCTTTGTCAACATTCACCTCTTCAGTATAAGAGCCTTCCGCTTGCAATATTTTTATGACGATAATTGGGGTGAAACGCTGTTAACGTCGTCTCTTTCGCCGTTCGTATGGAGAGAATTAAAACGTTATTTGCCACTGTGTATAGCCGACTGAGAGCCGACTTCAGGCGTTCGTCATGCTTCCTGTGTCGTCATTCAAGCTGCAGTCATGCACATGCGCACGCACACACTCACATGTATACCATATATTACCAGTGTTCTGTTAACCATAATACACCCTTTAAACTACCCGTTGTAAGATGTTTCTGTTGACCATATCACACCCTTTTAACTGTCTTTCGTAAGATGTTTCTGTTGGTCATATTACACCCTTTAAACTACCCGTTTGTAAGATGTTTCTGTAGACCATATTACTCCCTTTAAACTACCCGTTTATAAGATGTTTATGTTGACCATATTACACCCTTTAAACTACCCGTTTGTAAGATGTTTATGTTGACCATATTACACCCTTTAAACTACCCGTTTGTAAGATGTTTATGTTGACCACACCATACCTGTGTTGCGTTTTGACTTTCTTGTGGCATTGGACTTGAGCCTTTCTCAAGGGTGGAGTGCTCTGTCTGATAGTGGTGGCGGGGCTTTTTCCAAGGGACCGATCCGTTCAGGTCAGCGCTGGAAACACAAAGTGAACACAGACTGAAGAATTGTGGTCTGTCCTTGCTGGACCTCTGATGCTGAGTTATTTTTAGACGTCTATGCTATCTTTAGACGCCTATGCTATTTTGATACCTAAATCCTATTTTTAGACCTCCATGCTTGTTCCACTCCCCCCAGTCAGGTATTCAGCACAGTGCAACGGACTGTCTGTGCTCTGTTTTTAGCACAGTAATGGACTGTCTGTGCTCTGTTTTTAGCACAGTAACGGACTGTCTGTGCTCTGTTTTTAGCACAGTGCAACGGACTGTCTGTGCTCTGTTTTTAGCACAGTAATGGACTGTCTGTGCTCTGTTTTTAGCACAGTGGTAACGGACTGTCTGTGCTCTGTTTTTAGCACAGTGCAACGGACTGTCTCTGCTCTGTTTTTAGCACAGTGCAACGGACTGTCTGTGCTCTGTTTTTAGCACAGTGGCAACGGACTGTCTCTGCTCTGTTTTTAGCACAGTGCAACGGACTGTCTCTGCTCTGTTTTTAGCACAGTGGTAACGGACTGTCTGTGCTCTGTTTTTAGCACAGTGTAACGGACTGTCTCTGCTCTGTTTTTAGCACAGTAATGGACTGTCTGTGCTCTGTTTTTAGCACAGTGCAACGGACTGTCTGTGCTCTGTTTTTAGCACAGCAACGGACTGTCTCTGCTCTGTTTTTAGCACAGTGCAACGGACTGTCTCTGCTCTGTTTTTAGCACAGTAATGGACTGTCTGTGCTCTGTTTTTAGCACAGTGCAACGGACTGTCTCTGCTCTGTTTTTAGCACAGTGCAACGGACTGTCTCTGCTCTGTTTTTAGCACAGTAATGGACTGTCTGTGCTCTGTTTTTAGCACAGTAATGGACTGTCTGTGCTCTGTTTTTAGCACAGTGGTAACGGACTGTCTGTTCTCTGTTTTTAGCACAGTGGTAACGGACTGTCTCTGCTCTGTTTTTAGCACAGTGCAACGGACTGTCTCTGCTCTGTTTTTAGCACAGTGGTAACGGACTGTCTGTGCTCTGTTTTTAGCACAGTGCAACGGACTGTCTGTGCTCTGTTTTTAGCACAGTGCAACGGACTGTCTGTGCTGTTTTTAGCACAGTGGTAACGAACTGTCTGTGCTGTTTTTAGCACAGTGGTAACGGACTGTCTGTGTTCTGTTTTTAGCACAGTGGTAACGGACTGTCTGTGCTGTTTTTAGCACAGTGGTAACGGACTGTCTGTGCTGTTTTTAGCACAGTGCAACGGACTGTCTGTGCTCTGTTTTTAGCACAGTGGTAACGGACTGTCTGTGCTCTGTTTTTAGCACAGTGGTAACGGACTGTCTGTGCTCTGTTTTTAGCACAGTGGTAACGGACTGTCTGTGCTCTGTTTTTAGCACAGTGGTAACGGACTGTCTGTGCTCTGTTTTTAGCACAGTGGTAACGGACTGTCTGTGCTGTTTTTAGCACAGTGCAACGGACTGTCTGTGCTCTGTTTTTAGCACAGTGTAACGGACTGTCTGTGCTCTGTGTATGTCCTAGGTCGCTCACATGACAGCTGAGGAAAGCGTAATATGCCTATATAACTGTTTATAATAGGCTACATGAAATACAAAATAAACTGGTTTTGTCATGTAGCCTAAGTAGTAAATATGTCAAAAACAAGTGAAGTGGATATGAAAATATAGATCACTGAGCAAGATCATTGGATAGGCTGTACGTTGTCAGCGATGGGGAGGTTTACAGTAACCACTTTATTGTTAATTCTGTGTGTTAACACAAACTGACATTACATTTTTTTCTTATCTGCTTTTACACATTTAATGTGCTGTCCATTTCTGTGAAGAAATTGTTTTGCATACATTTCGCTGTCAGGAATACTTTAGTTATTTATTTTTCTGTATAATATATTCTGTGAAAAGAGCTTCATTATATTTCAGTTTTTGCAACTCTTGTGTTGTACTTTGTGACATCTTCACTTGTGTCTTTCTTGCTTTCCTTTTTTTCGGAATGAAGTAATGTAGCAAAGAAATTACCCTTGTTGTTTTTTAGATAAACCCTCAGCCCGAAAACGGAACTCCGAACTTCGATTGCGACGTCATGTTTAGTGACGCCACGCTTTGCAAACGTCATTTTAGTTACGTCATGAGTACTCCCCGTTTTCTGTTGAGTATTGGGCACAATTCCATAATTCTTCCCCTTAAGACGGAATGAGTAGTGTTCACAACAAGGCGTGAACGTTCACTCCGTCAGTCACACAGACAGTGGAGGGGAAGAATTAATGTGGATATTGCAGAATTGCCAGATTTTGCGTTGTCTGGATGCTTTGAAATCCAGTGTACTTGAATTTTGTGAGTTTTGTTGTTTTTTGTACATGTAAAGCGCTTTGAGCACTGTTAAAAAAAGCGCTGATAAGTGTTTGTTATCATCATCATTATCATATTGCTGTCATGTCTGCAGTCCATGAATTGTTTTATGACTGTTACGTTGTTCAGAATTCAGTTAGTACGTGTTATTCTAAGCCGGTGTCACGAGAGGATTAAGAAAGCCACAATGAGAAACCGGAATTGTGTTTTTTTCAGTTTTGTTTTGATCGGTTTTTCGCTGTTGATGTCTTGTACATATTCATGCCCTCTGCACGTGCGTTAGTTTTGGTTTCTGTTGTGTGTCTATTTTGTGTGAAGATAAAATGTGACGAATAAAAAAGTATTTTGTACACTCTCTTGTACACTATTTTGTAAAGGCGCTCTCCCTGGGGAGAGCAGCCCGAATTTCACAGAGAAATCTGTTGTGACAAAAAAAAGTAATACAACAATACAATCACACACACACACACACACACACACACACACACACACACACACACACACACCAGCACTGTCGCTTCTTGGGAAGCTTTGTATTCTTACTTTGTCACATCTTGTGAAGTGCAGAAAGATCATCTTGGCCTTCCGAATCATGTATACGGACTTCTTGCTGGAACAGTACACAACATGGCGGAACAGTCACAGTGACACACACTGGTGGAACAGTCACAGTGACACACACTGGCGGAACAGTCACAGTGACACACACTGGTGGAACAGTCACAGTGACACACACTGGTGGAACAGTCACAGTGACACACACTGGCGGAACAGTCACAGTGACACACACTGGTGGAACAGTCACAGTGACACACACTGGTGGAACAGTCACAGTGACACACACTGTCACAGTGACACACACTGGTGGAACAGTCACAGTGACACACACTGGTGGAACAGTCACAGTGACACACACTGGTGGAACAGTCACAGTGACACACACTGGCGGAACAGTCACAGTGACACACTGGTGGAACAGTCACAGTGACACACACTGGTGGAACAGTCACAGTGACACACACTGGCGGAACAGTCACAGTGACACACACTGGCGGAACAGTCACGGTGACACACACTGGTGGAACAGTCACAGTGACACACACTGGTGGAACAGTCACAGTGACACACTGGTGGAACAGTCACAGTGACACACACTGGTGGAACAGTCACAGTGACACACACTGGCGGAACAGTCACAGTGACACACACTGGTGGAACAGTCACAGTGACACACACTGGCGGAACAGTCACAGTGACACACACTGGTGGAACAGTCACAGTGACACACACTGGTGGAACAGTCACAGTGACACACACTGGCGGAACAGTCACAGTGACACACTGGTGGAACAGTCACAGTGACACACACTGGTGGAACAGTCACAGTGACACACACTGGCGGAACAGTCACAGTGACACACACTGGCGGAACAGTCACAGTGACACACACTGGTGGAACAGTCACAGTGACACACACTGGCGGAACAGTCACAGTGACACACTGGTGGAACAGTCACAGTGACACACACTGGTGGAACAGTCACAGTGACACACACTGGTGGAACAGTCACAGTGACACACACTGGTGGAACAGTCACAGTGACACACACTGGTGGAACAGTCACAGTGACACACACTGGCGGAACAGTCACAGTGACACACACTGGCGGAACAGTCACAGTGACACACACTGGCGGAACAGTCACAGTGACACACACTGGTGGAACAGTCACAGTGACACACACTGGTGGAACAGTCACAGTGACACACACTGGTGGAACAGTCACAGTGACACACACTGGCGGAACAGTCACAGTGACACACACTGGTGGAACAGTCACAGTGACACACACTGGCGGAACAGTCACAGTGACACACACTGGCGGAACAGTCACGGTGACACACACTGGTGGAACAGTCACAGTGACACACACTGGTGGAACAGTCACAGTGACACACTGGTGGAACAGTCACAGTGACACACACTGGTGGAACAGTCACAGTGACACACACTGGTGGAACAGTCACAGTGACACACACTGGCGGAACAGTCACAGTGACACACACTGGTGGAACAGTCACAGTGACACACACTGGTGGAACAGTCACAGTGACACACACTGGCGGAACAGTCACAGTGACACACTGGTGGAACAGTCACAGTGACACACACTGGTGGAACAGTCACAGTGACACACACTGGCGGAACAGTCACAGTGACACACACTGGCGGAACAGTCACAGTGACACACACTGGCGGAACAGTCACAGTGACACACACTGGTGGAACAGTCACAGTGACACACACTGGCGGAACAGTCACAGTGACACACTGGTGGAACAGTCACAGTGACACACACTGGTGGAACAGTCACAGTGACACACACTGGCGGAACAGTCACAGTGACACACACTGGCGGAACAGTCACAGTGACACACACTGGCGGAACAGTCACAGTGACACACTGGTGGAACAGTCACAGTGACACACACTGGCGGAACAGTCACAGTGACACACACTGGCGGAACAGTCACAGTGACACACACTGGCGGAACAGTCACAGTGACACACACTGGCGGAACAGTCACAGTGACACACACTGGTGGAACAGTCACAGTGACACACACTGGTGGAACAGTCACAGTGACACACACTGGTGGAACAGTCACGTATCCTGGGCGTTTCCATGTCTTGTCAAACAGTGACTTTCACAGTATCCCACTGGCAGCCGCCTGTCAACGGTCTGAGCGAGTTGAACACGTGCAGCACGTAATGCACGTCACAGGTGACAGCATACTCACAGCAGCGCCGCCACCTTTCGGTTGCGAGGCAACAAAAACCCATGGTCATCACAAATGGACGGGAACTGGAAGAGAGAGATATATGTATCAAGAGAGAGAGAGAGAGAGATGTTTGTGTGCGCACGCGAGTTTGTGTGTGTGCGTGTGCAGAGGGCTGTTGGTGTTTGATTGAAACATGCACGTGTATGTGTATATTGGTTGGAAGGTGTGTGTGTGTGTTTGAGTTTATTCGTGTGAGTGTGTGCACTTGCGTGTGTGTGTGTGTATTTGAGTTTATTTGTGTGAGTGTGTGCACTTGCGTGTGTGTGTGTGTGTGTGTGTGTGTGTGTGGTAACACGCACTGACTGCTGTCTTTTCCCATTCACTGTATTCACACTGTTCCTCACACACCACTCACACACACTGTCTCTGTCTTGTTCCATTCACTGTATTCACACTGTTCCTCACACACCACTCACACACACTGTCTCTGTCTTGTTCCATTCACTGTATTCACACTGTTCCTCACACACCACTGTTCCTCACACACCACTCACACACACTGTCTCTGTCTTGTTCCATTCACTGTATTCACACTGTTCCTCACACACCACTCACACACACTCTGTCTTGTTCCATTCACTGTATTCACACTGTTCCTCACACACCACTGTTCCTCACACACCACTCACACACACTGTCTCTGTCTTGTTCCATTCACTGTATTCACACTGTTCCTCACACACCACTCACACACACTCTCTGTCTTGTTCCATTCACTGTATTCACACTGTTCCTCACACACCACTGTTCCTCACACACCACTCACACACACTGTCTCTGTCTTGTTCCATTCACTGTATTCACACTGTTCCTCACACACCACTGTTCCTCACACACCACTCACACACACTGTCTCTGTCTTGTTCCATTCACTGTATTCACACTGTTCCTCACACACCACTCACACACACTGTCTCTGTCTTGTTCCATTCACTGTATTCACACTGTTCCTCACACACCACTCACACACACTGTCTCTGTCTTGTTCCATTCACTGTATTCACACTGTTCCTCACACACCACTCACACACACTGTCTCTGTCTTGTTCCATTCACTGTATTCACACTGTTCCTCACACACCACTCACACACACTGTCTCTGTCTTGTTCCATTCACTGTATTCACACTGTTCCTCACACACCACTCACACACACTGTCTCTGTCTTGTTCCATTCACTTAATTCACACTGTTCCTCACACACCACTCACACACACTCTCTGTCTTGTTCCATTCACTTAATTCACTCTGTTCCTCACACACCACTCACACACACTGTCTCTGTCTTGTTCCATTCACTGTATTCACACTGTTCCTCACACACCACTCACACACACTCTCTGTCTTGTTCCATTCACTGTATTCACACTGTTCCTCACACACCACACACACACACTGTCTCTGTCTTGTTCCATTCACTGTATTCACACTGTTCCTCACACACCACTCACACACACTGTCTCTGTCTTGTTCCATTCACTCAGGGTTCCCAGGTGGTGGGCATGAAGCCAAAAAAGGACCTTTAAAGGACTTTATTAGGACCTCAAATCAGTTTAAAAGGACCTTTGCCGACATGACTTTACAGTACACCCCAATCTATTTGACATGCAGAACAGCAGACACTTACCTCTCATAAACGGAAGAAAAGCTAATCCCATTTGACTGTCGTATTTAGTCTTTGCAATTCACGTCACTGTAGGTCTCTTTGGCTGAATGTTATTGTCACAAAGTTTTATTTCACAAGTATATAGATTATTGAGTTATCACTTTCACTGTGAACAGTGTGAGTCACGAACTATTGTAGACACATAATGATGAATCACTTTCATTCTTTTTACCGTCAGATCCACTACACTACTATTACACATTCTACTGTCACATCCACTACACTACTATTTACACATGTATTTTTCTTCAGTTCACACACTTCACAGTTTCTGAAGTTCCTCTTGTTTCTTTGCCAGTTGAATGGATAGACTGCTGGCTATGTCTTGTTTGTCCCTTGAAGACAGGCGAAGCTCATTGGACCTGTCCACCAATGTGAAGCTCCTCTGTTCCTGAGCTTTAAAACTCAGGTTGTCAGCTTCAACAGCGAGTTGCTTTGAATCATTTTCTGCTTTCTTTTTCTTCTTCTCCAGCTCCCCAATCTCTTGTTCAAGAGCCTTCCGCTTCAGTTGGTTCTGGGTTGTCTCCTTTTCCTGACGCTGTTCTTTCAGGTGTTCGTTGTATCTGCCCCATGCAGCACTTGCAGACACCAGCTGTTGTATGATGCGGGCGAACATCTTGCCGGCAATGCAGAGGAGAGAGATTCCACGGTGGTTTTCGCAGGATGTTTTGTCTCCCTTCCGTTTGTAAATCTGGACAATTGAAGCATCCTTGAAATCCTGGGAGACCTCCCCTCTCTCCCAGATAGACCGGAACAGGGCGGTCAGCTTGTCTGTCAGCACCTTGCCTCCATACTTGTAGATGTCAGCCCGGATTCCATCCGCTCCTGGTGCTTTTCCTGACGTCAGCTTCAGGGCCTTCCAGGTTCGGCCTTGGTGGGAGGGGCAGCAAGTGAGTCATTGACTGGTAGCTGTGGGAGGGCTGCAATTGCCTCGTCAGATACGGACGAGTCCCTGTTCAGGAGGGTGTTGAAGTGCTCTGCCCAGCGGGCAATGATGTCTTTCTTGTCTGTCAGGAGGGTGGTCTGGTCCAAGGCTCGGACAGGGGTTGATCCTGTGACTCTCGGCCCATATACAGCTTGGAGACCATCATGGAAGGTCTTCATGTCGTGAGCATCAGCAGCAGACTGAAGCTCTTCAGACTTTCTCTCCCACCAGGTGTTCTTCATCTCACGCAGCCTCTTCTGTACGAGTTGCTTGGTTTGCAAGAACTGGTTTTCCTTCTTCTGGCAGTCTTTATCGGAAATGTGATCCTGATGCCATATATGCAGTGTGTTCAGGAGCTTGGAGATTCCAGAGTCGTTCTCGTCAAACCAGTCTTTGTGGCTCCTCTGTACAAAGCCGAGTGTGTCAGCTGCATCTCTAAAGGTGCTCCATACCTCTTCTACATCAGTAGATGCAGGAATGTCTTGGAGAGCTGCTTGGATTTGCTGCTGCAGCACGTCCTTGGTGATAGGGAGGCGGTGGATGTTCAGCTTCCTAGGGGGTTTCTGCCTGGCTGGTTGGAGCTTGCGTGCAAGTCTGATGTTCATCTTGCTGCATACCAGGCGATGATCCGACCAACAGACTGCCCCTCTCATGCAGCGTGTAATGGAAACATCACCTCTGTCCCCCTGCCAGACAACCACATAGTCCAGCATATGCCATTGCTTGGAGCGGGGGTGCATCCATATGTTCTTGTACTTGTCCACTTGTTGGAAGAGGGTGTTGGTGATGGTCAGTCCATGCTGCACGCAGAGCGAGAGCAAAAGCAGTCCGTTGGAGTTGCACTTGCAAGTGTCGTGCTGTCTTAGGACTTTTGGTCACGAGGAGAAGTCCATGCCGACGCGGGCATTGGAATCCCCAAGGATGATCAGCCTGTCCTTTCTGTCTACCGCTGAAATGGTGCCTCCTTGTAGAAAGCTTCTTTGATGTCATCAGGGTTGGTCATCGTCGGGGCAGAGCAGCTGATGACTGTGGAAAAGCGATCCTTGGACAGCTTCAGACGCAGGGTCATCAGCCTGTTGTTTATCCCACGTGTAAGGCTGTCAAGCTGTCGTGCAAGTTTAGTTCGTATGGCAAAGCCCACGCCTGAGCTTCTTGGGGTGCCATCTGGCTTCCCAATGCAGTAGAAGGTGTAGCGCCCTCCAACTTCCTCAAGCTGGGTTTCACCGGCAAACCTGGTTTCACTTAGGGCTGCTATGTCCACCTGGTAGCGATCAAGCATTCTAGCAATGAGCGCTGTGCGTCTTTCTGGACTGTCGTCTCTGTCGAGTAGGGTGCGAACATTCCAGGCACCCAGATTCAGGGCATGACTCCTGGTTCTTTTTTTCTGTTGTTTTCAACCGCAAGTGTTGGATGTCCAAGTAGGTGCGGTTTCCTGCTAGGTACTAGGCGAGGCAGGCTTTGTTTAGGGATCCTTTTATCTCCCCTTCCCCATGTGGGGAGAGCAGTGCTGTCCCTAAAAAGGGCTGCTCTGTGGGAGGATACGGGCGCCGCATCTGCCCCAGTCTACGGCGGACGACCATCACCCCACAGTGGCCGCCTGCGTGCAGAGTCGTGACTAGGAACTGCCAGCAGCATCCTCTGCCTGTCCCCGTTACCACTTCTCCATCGCCGCAGGGCTTGGGAAAGCTGGGTGTTGAAGGCTAGCTTGTCGTTCCGACATTAGCATGGTTGCCTGACCAGCACAGGTGACCTTTTTTTTTTAGTGAGGAGGAGTTGTGCAGTCACTTCCCCACTCTAACGCCTACCGACGCTCACAGTCCCACAGGTGCAGATACTGCCACGTGTAGGACGGCCTCGGAAGGTGCAGGTTTTTTCTTCGGAGCTCCGTCTCCTAGGAGGACTTCCAGCCAAGGATAAGAGCTCCTCCTGCCCAGCTTTGGTCATCCTCTTCCGCCTTCACAGCCCTGGTCCGTCGTTGGGAGACTTCACACGCGGCAGGTAGTACTGGGTTACATGGTACCAGTAGCAAGGGCTATGCCCCTGACCTGACTCACAAAATGACAGATAGCGGTAAATCTATTGACATAATTTTATTTGGACTTCAAAAAAGGATTCAATTCTGCCCCACACGAAAGACTTATTAAAATTAGCCTCGTATGGTATCACTGGTAACTTTCTGAACTGGACAAGAAGCTTCTTAACAGGTAGAACACAATTAGTTAAGATAGGAGAAGAATAGTCAACTTGTGCAAATGTAATCAGTGGTATTCCACAGGGCAGTATTCTTGGACCAGTACTTTTCACAATATATATATAAACTTGAACGACCTTCCTGATTGTGTACAAAGTATGTGTAAAATTTTTGCAGATGACACTAAAATTTATGGTGTTGCACGCAACAATCTCACATTAGAAACTGATTTATATACACTACAAGAATGGTCTGACAAATGGAACATTTATTTTAATGTTTCAAAGTGTAAAGTAATGCACATAGGGGGGGAAATCCAAATGACAATTACCATATGAAAATAGAAAATACAACACATAATATTAAGAAATGTCATAGTGAGAAAGACCTAGGAATAATGTTTGACAATAAACTTTCCTTTGATACACATATTGACAATAAAGAAAATACAACACAGAATATTAAGAAATGCCATAGTGAGAAAGACCTAGGAATAATGTTTGACAATAAACTTTCCTTTGATACACATATTGATAATATTATAAATATAGCCAGTCAAATGATTGGTGTAACTAAGAGAGCCTCCAGTTACTTAGACAAAGATATATTTCTCAATTTATATAAAGCATTAGTTAGATCGCATGTAGAATATGGTAATATTGTGTGGCACCCATACCTTAAGAGACAATCCTTTGCATTAGAAAGGGTCCAAAGAAGAGCAACGAAATTATTAAAAGAATGCAAGAATACGAGTTACCAACAAGACTTACATACTTAAATCTACATTCACTAAAAGGTAGAAGAGTAAGAGGATATTTGATTGAAACTTATAAGATATTAAATAACATAAAATTAATTATGTAAATGAAAGACATATCTTTAGAATGTCGGACTATGATAGTACAAGGAACACAGTAAAGAAAATCAGTTTAGAACACTGCGAGTGCAACACCAACATTAGAAAACAAGAGAGGCAAGGCCTCCAAGACTCACTTGTGATACTCTTTTAAAAAAATCCAGGCTTTTTATGTATTGAGTATAATTTCAAACTGTAAAGTTTAAGATGAGAAAGATCAGTTTAAAGCAAATTAAGTCCCCTAGCAGTAATTACAGAGTAATTTCCCTTTTTTACTATCTGCACCAAAACGTTTGCAAAATAAATAAAACTTCCATGCTTAGCAAAAGAATTCCTGTTTGAACAAAAAAATGATAATGGCTGCCGTCTTGTTGCTGGGTCAGAATATCAGATCAAAGTGCCAAGTTTAGAGAATGCAAAAAATATAAATATAACAGTAAATGCAGTTTGCGTATAATTAGGCTTCATTTAAAAAAAAAATTGTGCCCATCCCAGAGGTGCAATATTGTTTTAAACAAGATGACTGGAAAGAACTGAATTTTTCCTATTTTTATGCCTAATTTGGTGTCAACTGACAAATTATTTGCAGAGAAAATGTCAATGTTAAAGTTTACCACGGACACACAGACACACAGACACACACACACACACACACACACACACACACACACACACACACACACACACACAGAGAGAGAGAGAGAGAGAGAGAGAGAGACAACCGAACACCGGGTTAAAACATAAACTCACTTTGTTTACACAAGTGAGTCAAAAATTAATTGGCTAACCGAATTGCACAAACATGAAATGCACAACCAACCGAAGTTAAACTTGCACAAAATACTAGCTCGTTCAAAAATATCCTTGACACCAGCACCATCTTAAAAGAAACATCTTTCGACTATCATGAATAAAACAAAATTTCTTGCAGAAGTGTACATGCGTGCACCGCCGGCCCAGCAACAACAAACAAAAGAAGAAAACAAATAAATAAAATAAAATGGAAGAAGTGAAGATGAAGATTCGATGGGGACATAAAAAGGCCGAGAGGTCTAGGCAGATGACTGCCAGTCTCTATACTACTACTACTACTACTACAACAACAACTACTACTACTACTACTACTACTACTACTACTACTACTATTCTCAAATATGGAACATTCCTGAATGGATACATCACGTTTTCATCTCGTCAAGCCTTGATCTCCATTTCACTTCCGGTAATAATGTGGCAAGATGGTTGACAAACTTCAAAGTCTGTTTTCCTTGCTTTATGACTAGCGTTCTGGCAGCTAGCATTCCTTGTCAATAGGCAAAATGCGTTTACTTTTCGGCATAGCAACATTTTGTTGCTGGTCGGTGTTTGGTCAGCTTGTGGTCAATGTGAAAAACAAAGGAGAAGAGGTGATTGTGGAAAGCATTCATGCCAACACAACATCCGACACAGTGACGTTGGAGTACCTCAACACTGACGGCACTCTTGTCACTCTATTCATTGATTTTAAATCGGTAATTAATCATCGTTCGTCTTCCTGCATGTCATTGTCTTCATTAATTTTAAATCGTTTAGTAGTCATCTTTTGTCTCTGCTCGGTTTTCATTTTAACTCGTGATCTATCCTTCTCCTGAACCCTTTCGCTGCCAGGAAAATAAGATTTAAGTGAAATCTATTTGCCAGGGGTTTTTTTCGCAAAAAAAAACGCGTATAAATTTTTTTTTAAATTATGTGCTGTTTGTTATTTGAGAAAGATCCATAAAAGTATATATTTTCTGAAAGGTAAATGAATAAAGAGTACAAAACACATAATGTTATCCCATTATTTTTATATATATTTTAGTGATATGCTGTTGTTTTGAAATCAGTGTTTTGTTTTTTGTCACATTTTCAACTTGTTCATTGCAAACATTTGTCAGGTAATTTGCACTAAAATATTTTCTGGACAAATGGATATCTGCACACACAAAATCATACTAGAACAGCCACAATAATTTTTTTTTTTTAAAGAGACAGATACACAATGCATTGTGACTTTTCCAAGTGATAATATGGATGTGGGGCCACGCCCCCTCAATCTCCACCCCCCTCCACTTCACCCCTCTTACATGATCACTTTATCCAGTTCTCATTAGACCGCGTTGGCTGAGTGCCAAGAAAATCGCCCACCCTGTGTCCTGCTAATAATTCAGTTAGTTTGTGTCATCTGCTACGGTTGTGCAGCTGGCATCACTCACTGATAGTCGTATCTTGGCCACTCTCTTGATTGCTCCCTTTATTTTCTATCAAATCAACCTATAAATGTTCATCACTGTCTTCTCCTTCGAATTTACACTTCAATTCTTTCTGAACATCAGCTAAAGAAAGTAATCTTCGTTGATTTAGTTCGCCACGATCGCCTGTCTTGAGCACGGCATCAGTCCGACATTTTGTTGAGCGAGCAAGGAAAGGAGCTAGGCAAATCACTGCGACAGTGACCCAACCAAAACGTTCAAATAAAGAACTGCCTTATGACGTAGATGGGGTTTTTAGCCATGAATAGAATCCAGAAAGATTCCCCAAGCTGAAACAACCAGAATTTTCGTCAACGAACTAAATGCAAACCAGGGAAAAGTCCCAATATTTTGATGACAACTTACCTCGTTAATGTGGCAGCGAAGCATACATGCTTGCCATGACGAGTTATCTCGTCATATAGGCAGCCTAGGGGTTAAAGCATGTAGTAAAAGTTACTAAAAGAAAACATTTTGTACAAAGTTTAAGTTTAGCTACATACTTTGGTTTGGTTGACTCTAGACATAATATTTTGCATTGCTACTAGTCAGTGTCTGCACCATTCAGTCACCCTCTGCTTTGAAAACATCTCTCAAAACCCGTCCTTTCAAAACTGCCTGTCTTTACTTCTTTTCTTGCATTCAGTTTCAGTTTCAGTTTCAGTAGCTCAAGGAGGCGTCACTGCGTTCAGAGAAATCCATATACGCTACACCACATCTGCCAAGCAGATGCCTGACCAGCAACGTAACTCAACGCACTTAGTCAGGCCTTGAGGGAAAAAAAAAGGTGAATGAATAAGCTTACACAAATAAATAAATAAATAAATAAATAAATAATAATTATAAAATAAAAAAGGTAGTAGTAATAATAATAATAATAAATAAATAAATAAGATAACAATGATGATAAATAAGCAAATAAATGTAAAACATGAAGACACACATTCACACATACACCCACACATGCATAACAGATATGCACCAGACATGCAGTTTCACAGATATGAAAGCACAGTTAAATACATATAAATGTACATGAGCTCCAACACACACACACACACACACACATTACCCTGCACCTCCTCTACCCCCCTCCTCCACACACTCATTTCTAGGTTACGTATTGCAGCTTCCACGGCACACACACACACACACACACACACACCCATTGAATCAGTAATGAATCAAGCATGATACTTTTCCGCCGTTAGGCGGAAAATCGCCGTGGTTCATTACAAATCAGCCGTTCAAAATATCGATCCGCCGCCAGTGAAGATGATTCCGCCGCACGAAACTTTGATTTCCGCGGAGCGACACATTTCAATAAATTCTGGAAGGCGGGGGTCATTTTTGGCTCTGCACCGGTTTCCAATCAATGATTATCATAGTAGGCCTATCCCAGAATTCACTTCCGCTTCGCGGGAAGTCTCGTTTGTTGACCGGCTTACTCTAGGCTACAGCGACGTAGATCTAGGCTACAGTGAACGACTCACACAAATTGTCAATGCCAAGGCCTGTTTTCATTGAACGGACAGCTAAAACATCTTCTTTTGATCGAGATTCAAAGAACAAATGGAGATGGGAATGGGTGGACAAAACTGTTGAAGATCAGCGAGATCAGAGTAAAACTAAAAGTTTTCCTGTTTCTGGGACAGACCTGTTTGGATGACTTAACTTTGCTGAATGACATTTTGCTGTTGGATAAATTTACCTGTGGATTGGTGGTCCGGTAAGGCTATAATTCATGCATGATCATTTTTTATCATGCTAACAGCGTTTCTTTGTAATGTTCTGTGTGCTTTTCTCACACCCAGTTTGCCCCTTACAGTAACAATACTAATTTTTCCAGGTAAATTCTAACACATGGAATGGGCTTGCAAGGATTGCTCCAACTGACTTTTTAGTGTCTATATAGACTATATACTAATCAATAGACACTAAAAAGTCAGTTGGAGCAACCCTTGCAAGCCCATTCCATGTGTTTTGTTGTTATGTGTTCTTACTCTGATTTTATATATATATGGCTAATTCGTGTTCAAAATCTCAGATTTCCCCAGAGGAGCATGCCCCCGGATCCCCCCCTCCCCCCCCCTTTTTTTTTGGGGGGGGGGGGGGGGAATGTACCATGTTAAGCCTCGTTCTAAAGATGGGGGGGGGGGGGGGGGGGGGGGGGGAGTAAACAGTTACACTAATTGAGAAAATCCATGTCTGTATTAATTAGTCTTTTATTTTTGACACTGTTGTGGGTTCAGTCCACAGAAAAAAAAAATCCTCTTTTTTTTTCCAATTTCAGCTGCATTTTTTGTTGTTGTCTGATTTTCCTCTTTTTTTTTCCTGCCTTGGTCAGTTGGTGGCATGCCTGATGAATATTGAACATGTGTATGCTTGTTTCTGTAACACTTGCAGTTTTAAAGGTTTAAATGAATCTTCCTTGAAAACATTTGTTGACCAATGTACACACATGTATGCTTCAGGAGGCCCAGCTGTTCCGGGTGATGATGGCAGGGGAGGAGGAGTTGGGAGCTACGGAGCCCCAGACCATGTGTTTCATCACACGCTTCAGTCACAGCGACTTCATTTCTTCTGATGCCATGTCCAAACTCAGACAGGTAAAACTTTACACAAGCATCAGTTGTTTCAATCACAGGGACTTCATTTTTTCTTATATGTCCAAACTCAGACAGGTAGAATTTAATACACAAGCATCACTTGTTTCAATCAGTGAATCACAGCTACTTCATTTCTTCTGATGCCAGTCATTTAGATGGTACACATTCCTCATGGTCTTGACACTAATCATTTGGATGGTACAAATTCCTCTTGGGGTCTTGGTCTTGACACTAATCATTTGCATGGTACAAATTCCTCTTGGTTGTGACACTAATCATTTGCATGGTACAAATTCCTCTTGGTTGTGACACTAATCATTTGCATGGTACAAATTCCTCATGGTCTTGACACTAATCATTTGCATGGTACAGATTCCTCTTGGTTGTGACACTAATCATTTGCGTGGTACAAATTCCTTATAGTCTTGACACTTTTCATTTGCATGGTATAAATTCCTTATAGTCTTGACACTTTTCATTTGCAATTGCATGGTACAAATTCCTCATGGTCTTGACACTTTTCATTTGCATGGTACAGTTATATTACAAATTACAAGAAACCAAGTTCCCCATGTGCAGCATGCACTTAGCACACATGAAAGAACCGATGGCAACAGTACGGTTGCCCCTGGCAGAATTCTGGAGAATAATCCACTCTAATAGTAATACATGTATGTATGTGTGTGTGTATGCACATGACTGAACTCTGAAGCATTACTGAATCAGTGAATGACACAGGAAATGAATGATGAGTTCCTTAAGGCAGTCGGTCAGTCAGCTCTTCCCAGGTAGGCAGCCTGTTACAGGTGCTGTTGACTAGAGGTGTGTTTGCAAAGTGCTTTCAGTTTGGTTTCTGACCGAAAATAGGCGTTATATTATATATCAATAATGATTATGTTAATGATATTAATGAAATTAAGAATAACGTATGATATTGATAATAATCCTTCATTCCTTGCCAAAAGAGGAGACAGTACCACCCATTCAAATTGAAACAGCCTATCCTATAAAGATCTTTTTTGTTTTTCTTCAGAAAAATCCAACAGCCATCCGTTCTCCAGAAGAGGAGAGGACACCTGGGACATATACACATGACCTTCGAGTTGACCTTGTGAAGAGTCATGTGATCAGTCCACACATCTACAACGTCTGTCAGGAGGCCATAGACTCCATATACTTCACAGAAGCAGATCTTCACACCATTTCCAGATGTGTGTATTTTATCTGCTACTATGATACTTTGCTTTACAGAAGCAGATCTTTGAACCATTTCCAGATGTGTGTATTTATCTACTACTATAATAATCTACTTTACGGAAGGACATCTTCATACCATTTCAAGATATGTGTATTTATAACAATTTTAGATACCTTACTGTTACAGAAGCACATCTTCACACCATTTCCTGATTTGTGTATTTTGCCTGAGTTGGTGTTCTCACTCTAAACAAATGAATTACAATAAGATTAAGAATTATAAAATGGCTTTTAATCATTTCTAGAGTGCAGTTCTTTTGGAAGAAAGTACTCATTGCGCATGCACGCCCGCATGCACGCGCGCGCGCACACACACACACACACAATAATTACATGGTCTGCATGCCCCAGAATTCAATGTTTGTTTGTTTCATTTCTTTTGTCTCACAAATTGCTATGGTGTATATGGGGAGGACTGTTTCAACTCTGTTCAAAGACTGTGACGGATGTTTTTAGCTCTGTTCAAAGATTTTTTTTGACGGATGTTATCAGCTCTGTCCAAAGATTGTTTGTGGCGGATGTTTTCAGCTCTGCCCAGTGGATGTTTGTGACGGATGTTTTCAGCTCTGACCGAAGACTGTGACGATGTTTTCAGCTCTGACCAAAGACTGTGATGATGTTTTCAGCTCTGACCAAAGACTGTGACGATGTTTTCAGCTCTGACCAAAGACTGTGACGGATGTTTTTAGCTCTGACCAAAGACTGTGACGGATGTTTTCACCTCTGACCAAAGACTGTGACGGATGTTTTCACCTCTGACCAAAGACTGTTTCAGTGTTTGTGATGGATATTTTCAGCTCTGTCCAAAGACTGTTTGTGATGGATGTTTTCAGCTCTGTCCAAAGACTGTTTGTGATGGATTGTTTTCAGTTCTGTCCAAAGACTGTGATGGATGTTTTCAGCTCTGTTCAAAGACTGTGATGGATGTTTTCAGCTCTGTCCAAAGACTGTTTGTGACGGATGTTTTCAGCTCTGTCCAAAGACTGTTTGTGATGGATGTTTTCAGCTCTGTCCAAAGACTGTTTGTGATGGATGTTTTCAGCTCTGACCAAAGACTGTTTGTGATGGATGTTTTCAGCTCAGTTCAAAGACTGTGACGGATGTTTTCAGCTTTGTCCAAAGACACTTGTTTTGTGACGGATGTTTTCAGTTCTGTCCAAAGACTGTTTTTGATGGATGTTTTCAGTTCTGTCTAAAGACTGTGATGGATGTTTTCAGCTCTGTTCAAAGACTGTTTGTGATGGATGTTTTCAGCTCTGTCCAAAGACTATTTGTGATGGATGTTTTCAGCTCTGTCCAAAGACTGTTTGTGACGGATGTTTTCAGCTCTGTCCAAAGACTGTTTGTGACGGATGTTTTCAGCTTTGTCCAAAGACACTTGTTTTGTGACGGATGTTTTCAGTTCTGTCCAAAGAGTCTTTGTGATGGATGATTTCAGTTCTGTCCAAAAACTGTTTGTGACGGATGTTTTCAGCTCTGTCCAAAGACTGTGATGGATGTTTTCAGCTCTGTTCAAAGACTGTGATGGATGTTTTCAGCTTTGTCCAAAGACTGTTTGTGATGGATGTTTTCGGCTCTGTCCAAAGACTGTTTGTGATGGCTCTGTCCAAAGACTGTTTGTTACGGATGTTTTCGGCTCTGTCCAAAGACTGTTTGTTACGGATGTTTTCATCTCGGTTCAAAGAGTGTTTGTGACGGATGTTTTCAGCTCTGTCCAAAGACTGTTTGTGACGGATGTTTTCATCTCGGTTCAAAGAGTGTTTGTGACGGATGTTTTCAGCTCGGTTCAAAGAGTGTTTGTGATGGATGTTTTCAACTCTGTCCAAAGACTGTTTGTGACGGATGTTTTCAGTTCTGTCCAAAGACTGTTTGTGACGGATGTTTTCAACTCGGTTCAAAGACTGTTTGTGACGGATGTTGCTCTGTCCGAAGACTGTTTGTGATGGGTGTTTTCAGCTTGGTTCAAAGACTGTGATGGATGTTTTCAGCTCGGTTCAAAGACTGTTTTTATGACGGATGTTTTCAGCTCTGTCCAAAGACTACACCACCATGATGGCGGCTATGGAGAGACAAGTCCCAGCCAAGTTTGCACGCTGCATGGACACACCAGAAATTGACAAGCCATGCCTGTGTCGTTTTGACATGTGCATCGGCTGGTACCCCTGTGGCCTCA
This sequence comes from Babylonia areolata, assembly GCF_041734735.1. Classification (NCBI taxonomy): domain Eukaryota; kingdom Metazoa; phylum Mollusca; class Gastropoda; order Neogastropoda; family Buccinidae; genus Babylonia; species Babylonia areolata. Next base: position 25,573,127 of record NC_134892.1, read on the forward strand.
AGTACTGTCACGGCAAAGACACCATTGGCAAAGTGGTCAGTTACAGGTGTGGCATCAAAACCTGCAAACGCTGCCTCAGCTTCTTCCATGTTGTGGACACCAAGCGCAAGTGTTTATGGGACAAGTAGCATCCAATCAGATGCCATGTAACAGTTAATTTATAGGACTAGTAGTGTCCAGTCAGATGTCTTGTAATAGTTAAGTTATTGGACAAGTAGTATCCAGTCACATGTCATGTTGTAGGTAATTTATGGCACAAGTAATGTCCAATCAGCAGTTTTGTTACAGTTAATTTATGAGGCAAGTAAAATCTATTCAGTGGTCATGTTACAGTTAGTTTATGGGATAAGTAATGTCTGGTCAGCTTTCACATTACAGTTAACTTAAATTTCATGGAACGAGTAACATCCAATCAGCAGTCACATCACCGTTTATTTATGGGAAAAGTAACAGCCAGTCAGCAGTCACATCACCGTTTATTTATGGGAAAAGTAACAGCCAGTCAGCAGTCTTATTACAAGGAGTCAGACCACAAGAACTTGTCAGCTGCATCTCGACTATCAGTCTACAGAAACCAGAAAAAATGCTTCAGCCTGCACCAGGCCTTGCCTTTCCAAATCAAAATGGAGGGCACAACTCTGAACAATGTGTGGAGATTTTCATGTACCTGGGAAGCTGTCTTTCCTCAACTTGCAGCGTGGACAAAGAGGTCTCAGACAGACCAGGTAAGGCAGGTGCCTTCTTCAGCAAGTGGTGGATAGAGGGTGTGTTGAACGGGGCATCACAATGACCACCAAGCTGGCAGTCCACAACTTGGTACAAGGCTGTTGTCATCGTCTCCCTGCTCCATGGCTGTGAGACATGCTGCTGTACAGGAAACAGACCAGAGCATTGGATGCTGTACAGGAAACAGACCAGAGCATTGGATGCTGTACAGGAAACAGATCAGGGCACTGGATGCTGTACAGGAAACAGATCAGGGCACTGAATGCTGTACAGGAAACAGATCTGAATGCTGTACAGGAAACAGATCAGAGCACTGAATGCTGTAATCAGAGCACTGAATGCTGTACAGGAAACAGATCAGAGCACTGAATGCTGTAATCAGAGCACTGAATGCTGTAATCAGGGAACTGAATGCTGTACAGGAAACAGATCAGAGCACTGAATGCTGTAATCAGAGCACTAAATGCTGTAATCAGGGAACTGGATGCTGTGCATGAAACAGATCAGAGCACTGAATGCTGTACAGGAAACAGATCAGGGCACTGAATGCTGTAATCAGAGCACTGAATGCTGTAATCAGGGAACTGAATGCTGTACAGGAAACAGACCAGAGCACTGAATGCTGTACAGGAAACAGACCAGAGCACTGGATGCTGTACAGGAAACAGACCAGAGCACTGGATGCTGTAATCAGAGCACTGAATGCTGTACAGGAAACAGACCAGAGCACTGGATGCTGTACAGGAAACAGATCAGGGCACTGAATGCTGTTCAGGAAACAGATCAGGGCACTGAATGCTGTACAGGAAACAGACCAGAGCACTGGATGCTGTACAGGAAACAGATCAGGGCACTGAATGCTGTACAGGAAACAGACCAGAGCACTGGATGCTGTACAGGAAACAGACCAGAGCACTGAATGCTGCACAGGAAACAGATCAGGGCACTGAATGCTGTACAGGAAACAGACCAGAGCACTGGATGCTGTACAGGAAACAGACCAGAGCACTGGATGCTGTACAGGAAACAGATCAGGGCACTGAATGCTGTTTCCTACAGATCATGGCACTGAATGCTGTACAGGAAACAGATCTGAATGCTGTACAGGAAACAGATCAGAGCACTGAATGCTGTAATCAGAGCACTGAATGCTGTAATCAGGGAACTGAATGCTGTACAGGAAACAGATCAGAGCACTGAATGCTGTAATCAGAGCACTGAATGCTGTAATCAGGGAACTGGATGCTGTACATGAAACAGATCAGAGCACTGAATGCTGTACAGGAAACAGATCAGGGCACTGAATGCTGTAATCAGGGAACTAAATGCTGTACAGGAAACAGACCAGAGCACTGAATGCTGTACAGGAAACAGATCAGGGCACTGAATGCTGTAATCAGAGCACTGGATGCTGTAATCAGAGCACTGAATGCTGTACAGGAAACAGATCAGGGCACTGAATGCTGTAATCAGGGAACTAAATGCTGTACAGGAAACAGACCAGAGCACTGAATGCTGTACAGGAAACAGATCAGGGCACTGAATGCTGTACAGGAAACAGACCAGAGCACTGAATGCTGTAATCAGAGCACTGGATGCTGTAATCAGAGCACTGGATGCTGTACAGGAAACAGATCAGGGCACTGAATGCTGTAATCAGAGCACTGAATGCTGTACAGGAAACAGACCAGAGCACTGGATGCTGTAATCAGAGTACTGAATGCTGTACAGGAAACAGACCAGAGCACTGGATGCTGTACAGGAAACAGACCAGAGCACTGAATGCTGCACAGGAAACAGACCAGAGCACTGAATGCTGTACAGGAAACAGATCAGAGCACTGAATGCTGTACAGGAAACAGACCAGAGCACTGAATGCTGTACAGGAAACAGATCAGGGCACTGAATGCTGTAATCAGAGCACTGAATGCTGTACAGGAAACAGACCAGAGCACTGAATGCTGTTCAGGAAACAGACCAGAGCACTGAATGCTGTACAGGAAACAGATCAGGGCACTGAATGCTGTTCAGGAAACCGATCAGGGCACTGAATGTTGTACAGGAAACAGACCAGAGCACTGAATGCTGTCAGACCAGAGCACTGAATGCTGTACAGGAAACTGATCAAAGCACTTGATACTGTACAGGAAACAGATCAGAGCACTGGATCAGTTCTACCTCTGATGCTTGCCTAAGGTCATAGGCATCTCATGAAAGGACAGAGTTACCAGTGCAGAAGTGCTTTGCAGAGCAAAGATGGCTGGTATGGAAGCACTCATCATGAAATCCTTTGGTGGGTTGGACATTTAGTCAGAATGGATGACACATGATTGCCAAAGATAGTATTCTTCTCCAAGCTTACTGCTCACACAAGGAAAAATCAAAAGACCACTGAAATGTTCCAAGAACTGCCTGAAATATTTTCTTTGGGCCTGCAGTGTTCCCATGCTCAAGTGGGAAGCCCTTGCCACTGACGTAGCACTTGGTGACTGGCTGTATAACATTAAGTTCTGGTGTTTGAGGAGGTATCCTCAGGACCTCATCCAGGAGTGTCAATCCCACACAAAGAGAGGATATGAGAACTATCACCTGCTATTGCCTGCTACAGTGCACCTGCATTTGTGTGTCTGCCTTTGGCCTGCATACTTGTGTCTGGAGTGACTGATGTCTTCATCGTTGGCGATAGACTTCATGATGTTGATTGTGGAATGTAGGTATTTCATTTTTGACCCAAATCAAATAGCTGTGTCGTAAAGTGATCTTCATTTTTACCTAAATCAGACGTCTGATAGCTGTGTTGTAAAGTCATTTTCATTTTTGACTCAAGTCAGACATTTCATAGCTATGTCGTAAGTGATTTTCATTTTTGACCCAAGTCAGATATTGATAGTTGTGTCGTGAAATTATCTTCATTTTTCTGACCCAAATCAGACATCTGATAGCTGTGTCGAAAAGTGATTTTCATTTTTGATGCAAATTAGATGTCCGATAGCTGTGTTTGACCCAAAGCAGATCTTGATTGCAGACGTCTGATCGCTGTGTCCTTCCTTCATCACGGAGAGGTTCTCACTGCTGGTTGTAAAGTGATTTCCATTAAAATTTAGCCATTTGGCTGAATTGTTTCTGAAAGTTCCAGAAAAGAGTCACTTGTGCATTTGTTTTAGAAATGCAGGTTGCTCGAGATATTTTTTGAAATTTGATGGTTGTCATGAAAACAGAACAGAGGAATATGAACATTTTAATTCAGAGGAAAACATTCAGAATGAGAAGGGATCATTTGTAAGATTCACACTATGCAAATGTGACCAGATATTATTGAATTATTGCAAATATTAACAATTAAGTGGCATGATGATAATGTGTTGTACATGTGTAACATGATATGGCATGAAGTTTAGCATTTTGTTTTGAAAATTGTATTTGAACATGTGTTCACACTTAACTGAAAGTGAAATGTGAAATTGTGGTGTTTGTATTCATGCACATTAAGACCTACCTTTTCCCTCATGTGACGCTATGTTGCTTTTGTCATTGCTGCATAGACCTACTTTATTCATAGTGTGATACAGTGTTGACCTGGTGTCATTCTCCACTGCTGTGTCAGGTTTTTCACATTACTTCACTTTGAGCGTGTTGCAAATGCAATACTTTTATTTTTTTGAAAACCTATCTCCCAAAACATTGTTATTTGTTTGTTGGCTGAATAAGTGAATTATAAATACAACAACAAACCATTGCCAACTCAACTCAGTGAGTCATTGTACTTGTCAGACAGTTGTAGGAAGTCCAGTGATCAGTTTGTGTAACTCAACTCAGTGAGTCATTGTACTTGTCAGACAGTTGTAGGAAGTCCAGTGATCAGTTTGTGTAACTCAACTCAGTGAGTCATTGTACTTGTCAGACAGTTGTAGGAAGTCCAGTGATCAGTTTGTGTGCCAAAGATTCCTTCTCAAGCTCTGTCAGTATTTCAGAAAACAATAGACAGAACAATCTTCCAAGTTGTGAAAGAGATATGAGGAATGTATTTCACTTTTTCTTTCACTCATTCTTTTACTCTCTCTTTCAGTAAACTTCCGATTTCCTTCATCTGTGGAAGAGATTTCAATCTTGTTTGATCAAGCCCTAAAATTCCAACACTAAGTCAATATCAATTCAGTTAGTCATTGTAGAAATCTATTTATGTGTAAATATTTGTCCTGAATAAGTTATTTAGTATCTAATTGGTAATTTGGTAAGGATTATTTCAAGGAATTGATATATTAATAACAGATGTCTAGATGATGAAGTGTAGCTTATGCAGTGCTACTGCTGATGATTTTATATCAGCTGATTTGATGGAAAATCCATACCCCTGTTTGCAGCGCACAACATCAGTTTTTATCAGCTGATTTGATGGAGAATCCATACTCTGTAGCGCACAACATCAGTTTTTATCAGCCGACATGATGTAGAATCCATACCTTTTTTGTAGCGCACGACATCAGTTTTAATCAGCTGACTTGATGGAGAATCCATACTTCGTTTGTAGCGCTTGACATCAGTTTTTATCAGCTGACTTGATGGAGAATCCATACTTCGTTTGTAGCGCTTGACATCAGTTTTTATCAGCTGACATGATGCAGAATCCATACTTCGTTTGTAGCGCACAACATCAGTTTTAATCAGCCGACATGATGTAGAATCCATACCGTTTGTGGCGCACAACATCAGTTTTTATCAGCCGACATGACATAGAATCCATACCCTGTTTGTAGCGCTTGACATCAGTTTTTATCAGCTGACATGATGTAGAATCCATACCCTGTTTGTGGCGCACAACATCAGTTTTTATCAGCTGACTTGATGGAGAATGTATGCCTCTGTAGAGCACATCAATTTTCCCAAACTTGACGCTTCATAAAAAAGAATGTGTATGGGCCTGTGTATGTGTGATGTGTACATATGTCATGAGTGTTAGCCATGCGTGTGGGGGTGTAGGTGTTAGTGAGCATGCATATGTGGGATGTGTACATGTCCTGATGTGCTGTGAGTGTAAGGACATGTTTATGCAATGTGTACATATGTGTGTGTGTGTGTGTGTGATGTGTATGTATGTGTTTTGCATGTATTGTATATATTGTGTGTGTGGTGCAGAATGTACCATTCTCATTTTCATGATCTGTTGTATATCTGTTTAATAAAGATATTAATGTCTTATTGAGCAATCAGTTTACTAGTTTTTGCATTTTTATTTTGTGTGTGTGTGTATTTTCCAATAAACTTAAAGTCAGCAACCATTTAACTACACATAGCATTAGTGTAGCTAAATTGATGATGTAATTCTTTTGTTCCTGAAAAGGAAATCATTGCTGAAATATATTATGATTTTTATCACTGACAAAATGTTTAAAAAATCTGTAAGCATAACAATCCTTCCTGTGTAAAGAGTGATAAAAGTCAGGCCCTAAACATTTTTATGACTCTTTTCACTGACAACATGTCTTCAGCTGTAAGTGTAACAAGCTTTCAGTTGTTATTGTCACCTTTCACTGAATAGTGTTCTCTTCCACTTTCAGCTGTCATTGTCACCTTTCACTGAATAGTGTTCTCTTCCACTTTCAGCTGTCATTGTCACCTTTCACTGAATAGTGTTCTCTTCCACTTTCAGGTGTTGTTGTCACCGTTCACTGAATAGTGTTCTCTTCCACTTTCAGGTGTTGTTGTCATCTTTCACTGAATAGTGTTCTCTTCCACTTTCAGGTGGTGTTGTCATCTTTCACTGAATAGTGTTCACTTCCACTTTCAGGTGTCATTGTCACCTTTCACTGAATAGTGTTCTCTTCCACTTTCAGCTGTCATTGTCACCTTTCACTGAATAGTGTTCTCTTCCACTTTCAGGTGTCATTGTCACCTTTCACTGAATTGTGTTCTCTTCCACTTTCAGGTGTTATTGTCACCTTTCACTGAATACTGGTGTTCACTTCCACTTTCAGGTGTCATTGTCACCTTTCACTGAATAGTGTTCTCTTCCACTTTCAGGTGTCATTGTCACCTTTCACTGAATAGTGTTCTCTTCCACTTTCAGGTGTTATTGTCACCTTTCACTGAATAGTGTTCTCTTCCACTTTCAGCTGTCATTGTCACCTTTCACTGAATAGTGTTCTCTTCCACTTTCAGCTGTCATTGTCACCTTTCACTGAATAGTGTTCTCTTCCACTTTCAGCTGTCATTGTCACCTTTCACTAAATAGTGGACAACAGTGGTGTTTGGTTAACACTCTCTCTATCCCTCTCTTTAAAGTTTTTGAAGATTTGTTTTTTAACAGTTGAAATGTGTTGAGCTGGGGTTTGTTTCATTAGTTTTGCTTTCATTGTATTTGTGACGAAGTCATGTTTTTCTGTTATGTTTAGATCATTTTATTGAAAAATTATTCCATATATGTTTTTAAAGAGTGTATGGAATGGTATTAAGTGTTTCTGGTTCTCAAAATATGATTCATTTTATCATCTTGATAATTATAATATGGTGTTACAGTAGTTATCTAACAAATAGTCACATATTTATCCATCTATCTATTTTATGTGTGTGTGTGTGTGTGTGCTGGGTGTATTTGTATGAGTGTTGTGTTAATGTGTGTGTTGAGTGTGCCTGTGTGAGTGTGTATGTGTATTGAAGATATGGGGGTTGGGAGGAGGTGTCTTGGAAAGCTTCCATTTTAAATGAGATGTTTGAAATGCATGTCATAAGGACGATAACGCTTTTGTATTGAATAAAAAGAAATATTAAAATTATCTGTACTGCCAATATTCACCTCTTCTGCGTTGATGTTGGGGAGAGAGTGTATGTGCCTGGATATGCACTTTGATATTTTCCCCCCAAAAAAGTGTTGTGAAAATATATTTCCCCCCCCAAAAAAAGTGTTGTGAAAATACATGTCAAATAGAAAATAACAACACAGTGTAAAATCCAGCTGGACAGTGCCATCAGTATGTATTGTGTAAATAAGAACACAATGTAAAATCCAGCTGGACAGTGCCATCAGTATGTATTGTGTAAATAAGAACACAATGTAAAATCCAGCTGGACAGTGCCATCAGTATGTATTGTGTAAATAAGAACACAATGTAAAATCCAGCTGGACAGTGCCATCAGTATGTATTGTGTAAATAAGAACACAATGTAAAATCCAGCTGGATAGTGTGACCAGTATGTATTGTGTAAATAAGAACACAATGTAAAATCCAGCTGGACAGTGCCATCAGTATGTATTGTGTAAATAAGAACACAATGTAAAATCCAGCTGGACAGTGCCATCAGTATGTATTGTGTAAATAAGAACACAATGTAAAATCCAGCTGGACAGTGCCATCAGTATGTATTGTGTAAATAAGAACACAATGTAAAATCCAGCTGGATAGTGTGACCAGTATGTATTGTGTAAATAAGAACACAGTGTAAAATCCAGCTGGACAGTGTAATCAGTATGTATTGTGTAAATAAGAACACAGTGTAAAATCCAGCTGGACAGTGTAATCAGTATGTATTGTGTAAATAAGAACACAGTGTAAAATCCAGCTGGACAGTGTAATCAGTATGTATTGTGTAAATAAGAACACAATGTAAAATCCAGCTGGACAGTGCCATCAGTACATGTTGTGAAATTACCAAACATCTGTCAGAACAGCGGTCACAAACCAAGAGCAACTGCACACCAGAATCATCACACACCACTCCACATGTATGTATGTCACTTACGTCAGCTTTCATCATTTTTCCATTTGTGGACTGATGTCAACTTTTGTTTGTTTGTGTATTGCTTGTGACTAACTAAACACCCAAAACAACAATTATTCTCTCTCTCTCTCTCTCTCTCTCTCTCTCTCTCTCTCTCTCTCTCTCAATATTTTCTTCTCTTTCCAGCTGTGTCACTCAGAATTATGTTTCTTGTGTTACATAATTATTGTGAAAAATAAGACCTTAACTGAAGATGATGTAGTCAATGTAAAGATTGAATTCATCAGTCTGTGGTCTCCTTTGGAGCACACTAAAGACATCAATCAATGTGCACAAAAGACATCAACCAATATATCATACACTAAATACATCAGTCAACACACTAAAGACATCTTCTTCTTCTTCTTCTTCTGCGTTCGTGGGCTGCAACTCCAACATTCACTCGTATGCACACGAGTGGGCTTTTACGTGTATGACCGTTTTTACCCCGCCATGTAGGCAGCCATACTCCGTTTTCGGGGGTGTGCATGCTGGGTATGTTCTTGTTTCCATAACCCACCGAACGCCGACATGGATTACAGGATCTTTAACGTGCGTATTTGATCATCTGCTTGCATATACACATGAAGGGGGTTCAGGCACTAGCAGGTCTGCACATATGTTGACCTGGGAGATTGTAAAAATCTCCACCTTTTACCCACCAGGCGCCGTCACCGTGATTCGAACCCGGGACCCTCAGATTGACAGTCCAACGCTTTAACCACTCGGCTATTGCGCCCGTCTAAAGACATCAATCAACATATCAACATGCACTGAAGACGTCAATCAAAATATCAACATACACTAAGGACATTGATCAATATATCAATATACACTATAGACATCAACACATCAACATTCACTGAAGACATCAGTCAACATACGCTGAGGACATTGATCAATAAATCAACATACACTATAGACATCAATCAACATGCACTAAGGACATCAATCAATATATCAACATACACTATAGACATCAACACATCAACATACACTGAAGACATCAATCAACATATCAACGTACACTAAGGACATTGATCAATATATCAACATACACAATAGACATCAACACATCAACATACACTGAAGACATCAATCAACATACACTAAGGACATTAATCAATATATCAACATACACTATAGACATCAACACATCAACATACACTGAAGACGTCAATCAAAATATCAACATACACTAAGGACATCGATCAATATATCAACATACACAATAGACATCAACACATCAACATACACTGAAGACATCAATCAACATATTAACATACACTAAGGACAATATATCAACATACACTATAAACATCAACATACACTGAAGGCATCAATCAACATATTAACATACACTAAGGACATTAATCAATATATCAATATACACTATAGACATCAACACATCAACATACACTGAAGACATCAATCAACATATTAACATACCCTAAAGATATTAATCAATATATCAACATACACTATAGACATCAACACATCGACATACACTGAAGACATCAATCAACATATTAACATACACTAAGGACATTAATCAATATATCAATATACTGCAACATGTACTGAAAATGTCAATCAATATATATCAGCATTCACTAAAGACATCAATCAACATATCAGCACATACTGTATCAACATACACTAAAGGCATTTATAAATAAACATACTGAAGGCATCAATCAACATTTACTAAAGACACCAATCACCATGCACTAAAGACATCAATCAACATAACATACACTAAAGATATCAATCAACATACTGAAGGCATCAGTCAACATACTGAAGGCATCAATCAACATGCACTAAAGACATCAATCAACATACTGAAGGCATTTATAAATCAACATACTGAAGGCATCAATCAACATACACTAAAGACATCAATCAACATACTGAAGGCATCAATCAACATACTGAAGGCATCAATCAACATGCACTAAAGACATAAATCAACATACTGAAGGCATTTATAAATCAACATACTGAAGGCATCAATTAACATACACTAAAGACATCAATCAACATACTGAAGGCATCAATCAACATACACCAAAGACATCAATCAACATACTAAAGACATCAATCAACATACTGAAGGCATCAATCAACAATATATATGATCAACATGTACTGAAAATGTCAATCAATATATCAACATGTACTGAAAATGTCAATCAATATATCAACATACACTGAAAATGTCAATCAATATATCAACATACACTAAAGACATCAATCAATATATCAAAATATACTGACAACATATTTCAATATATCAACATGCTGAAGACATCAATCAACATATCAGCATAATACTGAAGACATCAGTCAATGTACATTGAAGACATCAATCAACATATAATATCAACACATACTGAAATTTCATACACATAGAAATCAAAACAGAAAAAAATGAAACAACTGTTTGAGTATATTACTACAAAATAATCTAAAAAAAAAAAACCAACAAAAAACCCCAACAAATCATACAGTTTATAAGCAGCCAGTGAAAATAGCTTAACATAACTATTTGATTCCGTAAAAGTAATTTGCAAAAGTGTAAAAACAAATTGAACACAAAATCATGTATGTTGTGGAGCTAATTAAGCTTGCACATCTGCCAAAATAATGTCATGGGAAACTCCAGATATCACTGTCCAACTTATGTTACATGCTCATGGCTGCTTCATCGAAACGTGTTTGTGCAGGTATCTTTACACCTAACCCAAGGTATTGATGCATACACCCAGCAACTGATAAATGTGTTTTCTTTCTCTATCTTTTGTTATCAGTTGAACAGTTATTAACAAATGCAATATGCACATTTAAAGAATCTTTGAAAAGAGATTTTCATATCATATATGGGTAATTTATTTGCATGTTAAATATGCGCGTCTAAAAATCTTTGTAAAGTGATTCCCATATGATATGATGGAAGAAAGTGATTTCCATGTTATACAATTAACATATGATTATCATAACAGGGCAGCCAGAGTTGTTCACACCACACTTGTTTTTTGCCATGACCTGTTCCTAGGGTTAGTTTTCTGTAAAACAACATTCATGGTGTGTCCTGTTGTCCCATTGTTTTCTGTAAAAACAAATATTTCATTCATGGTTTGTCCCATTGTTTTCTGTAAAAACAAATATTTCATTCATGGTTTGTCCCATTGTTTTCTGTAAAAACAAACATTTCATTCATGGTGTGTCCCATTGTTTTCTGCCGGTAAAACAAACATTTCATTCATGGTTTGTCCCACTGTTTTCTGTAAAACAAACATTTCATTCATGGTTTGTCCCGTTGTTTTCTGTAAAACAAACATTTCATTCATGGTTTATCCCGTTGTTTTCTGTAAAACAAACATTTCATTCATGGTTTGTCCCGTTGTTTTCTGTAAAACAAACATTTCATTCATGGTTTGTCCCATTGTTTTCTGTAAAACAAACATTTCATTCATGGTGTGTCCCGAGTGTTGTTTTATTTGGTTGTTTTCTGTAAAAACAAATATTCCATTATTTTTAGATTCTAATTTCTCACCTCATGAGTTAAGGCATACGTGTGAAGTATGTGTATCATATCAGTACATATATGAACTTCATGTGTCCTATCCACTGAGACATAGATACATCTGTCTATGGTCCCATCTCTCCCGTTTTCCTCTCCACCCAGCAGGTGCGTGTTCCCTGACTCAGGTTGAGGAAGACTGAAAGTGTGAATGAAGAATGGCGGCCCCGCCTTCCAATGCTGAAATAGAGAAGGGAAACCAGGAGGACACTATCGTCCTCGACTTCTCAAAAGCGTTCGACAAAGTCAGCCATACCCTACTTGTCCACAAACTACGTCGTTACGGTATCAGAGGATGCACCAATGCCTGGATCAAGGACTTCCTCAAGGACAGACAGCAGGCTGTGGTAGTGGAAGGAACAAGAACCGACCTTCTGCCCGTGGAATCTGGCGTCCCTCAAGGCTCGGTTCTAGGGCCGAGTCTCTTTCTTCTGTACATAAATGACCTCCCTGATGGCATCAAGTTGAAGATCCGCCTATTTGCTGATGACACCCTGTGCAGCAAGACCATCATGAAGAAAAAGGACGAGCAAGTGCTGCAAGAAGATCTACATTCCCTTACCATCTGGGAGAAGAAGTGGTCCATGGAGTTCCATCCACAGAAGTGCTCAACGTTGAGAGTTTCCCGGAAAAGGGACAAGACCGCCCCTGCATATGAGCTACATGGTCAGAAGATTGAAAACGTCAGCACCACTAAGTACCTGGGCGTCAACATTCAGGACAATACGCAGTGGGAATCCCACACTGACTCCATCACCAAGAAAGCCAGCAAGACCCTAGGCTTCGTCCGGCGCAACCTCAAGATCGGCAACAAGAAGACAAAGGAAACTGCGTACAAAGCCCTTGTTTGCCCACTTCTTGAGTATGCAACCACCGTCTGGGATCCCTACACTGCAAACGAGGTTGAGGCCCTCGAGAAGATCCAACGAAGAGCAGCAAGATGGGTCTCAAATCGCCACCGCCAAACATCATGCGTGGACTCCATCCCCGATTCACTCAATTGGCCTCCCCTACAACAGCGCCGCAAGAAAGCTTGGACATGTTCTGCAAATTCCACCATGGTATCATCTCCATCAACGTGCACTGGCTGGCCAGTTCGCCATTTTTTTTTTTTTTTTTTTTTTTTCAATTCTCACAACAGCGCAATCCTCAGCGACCTCCTCAAACTACAACAGAATCATCAATATAATGATGGTTGTATAAAGGAAGAAGAAGAAGAAGAAGAACCTGAACAACCCAGTATGACTTCACTGCCTCGATGGCTGTTAAACATACTGACAGACAATTCTCTCTCTCTCTCTCACGCACACACACGCACGCACACACACACACACAGAGTAACAAATTGAGTAACAAACATCACCACGTTCTTCGTTTAATTATATTCTTAATTGGTAAAACTGTCAAACGGCATAATGTGTAGCTTCAGCAAAAATTTCAGCGTCCTGCACGAAGATGGCGTCCCTTGTTACAGTGTGTACAGCTCTGCGTGAATGATAACATAAGAGGTTCTGCTTATCATGGAAGCACTGTGCACTTTGTCATTTAATCGTCTGTGATGCCAGCGAGAGTTGACGTAATAGATTAGTTATAATGGAGGAGGATTATCATAAAACTGGACTGTACCGATGGCAGAGACAGGCGAAACCCAGAGTGTATTCACGGTCACAGGTAGGTACTATTTCTCACGACTTCCTCTCTTTCTTCCTCTTTGTCTGGCTGCACCCCCCCCCCCTCACCCCCTCATCCATCTCTCTGTCTGTCTGTCTGTCTGTCGTCTGTCTGTCTGTCTGTCTGTCTGTGACTATCGTGTATGTGTCTCTCCGTCGACATGTCTCACTCTCCACTGTCTGTCCGTTTCCTCCCTGTCTGTCAGCCTGTCTGCCTCTCTTGTCTCTGATCTCTGTCGACCCCCCCCCCTGCCCCCCCTCTCTCTATATATATCGGACACCAGAAGTACGAGAACTTTATTTTTTGTATTTTTTTTAAAGCAAACAAACAGATAAACAAGAGAAATATTTATTTAAAAAACAACAACCCAACAACAACAACAAAAAACAAAACAAAAAAAAACCCAGCATAAATATCAAATGCGCCTGTTTGCAGACAACACTGACGGTCAGCTTTCACCACATGTTTGCAACAACACTGGGGTTCTTTTGTAAATGATATCCCGCTAACGATAAATTAAGTTAAACTAGCTATTTTTACATTTTCAGAAAGTTGCAACAACAGATGACATACAAGAATGGTTACAGGTGAGAAGCTTAGAAATTATTGAATATTTCTGTACAAATATTTTATTTGATTAAAATAGGAGTGTACACATAGTAACATTTGATACATTGATGTTATTATCTCTAGTTTGTGTGTGTGTGTGTGTGTGTTTTGATTGATAGAACAGTGAATGTGTTTGATATATATATATATATATATATGTGTGTGTGTGTGTGTGTGTGTGTGTAACATGTACGTATACATGTACATATGTATACATGTATGCATGTATGTATAGAATATAGTGTGTTTTTAATTGATGTGGTTGTGTTTAACATGGTATTTCGTAATCTTTATTTTGTGTGTGCTTACTTATAGAAAGTTAAGAACAATAGAATTACAGAATAGAGTTTAGAGTAAGAGTGTGTGTTTTATTTGGTGTCGGCATTGACAAATACAGAGTGTGTTTGAAGTGCTGTGATTTCCCCCACATGCAGAAAGTGGAGGAGGCATCCAGTAAAGCCACAGAGGCAGTTCTGGGGCCAGAGATCTCATCAGCGTCTCCCTACACCATTGGTCGACAGAGAGGTCGTGACACTGTGAAAGGGGTCAGTGACCAGGCCCGGATCCACGATGAAGCTTACAGTGAAGGTAACTGATAGTGAACATTACCTATTTATTACCTGTACTGTGAAGATACCAGATAGTGGACGTTACCATATATTACCTGTACATTGAACGTAACTGATAGTGAACATTACCTATTTATTACCTGTACTGTGAAGATACCAGATAGTGGACATTACCATATATTACCTGTACATTGAACGTAACTGATAGTGAGCATTACCTGTATATTACCTGTACTGTGAAGATACTTGATAGTGAACCTGACCTGATATTACCTGTACCATAAAGGTAACTGATAGCGAACATTGCCTGTATATTGCCTGTACAGTAAAGGTGACTCAAAGTGAACATTACCTATATATTACCCGTACAATAAGGGTAACTGGTAGTAAACATTACCTGTATATTACCTGTACAGTGAAGGTAAGTGAATATTAGCTGTTTATTACCTGTACAATGTACTTGTATGTTTCTTACCTGTACAATGAAGGTAACTGATAGTGAATATTATCTGTGTATTACCTGTACAATAAAGGTAACTAATAGTGAACATTATGTATTACTTGTTCAGTGAAGATAACTGATAGTGAACATTACCTGTATATTACCTGTAAATGTACCTGTATATTACCTGTACAGTGAAGGTAACTGATAGTGAACATTACCTGTATATTACCTGTACAGTGAAGGCAACTGATAGTGAACATTACCTGTATATTACCTGTACAGTGAAGGTAACTGATAGTGAACATTGCCTGTATATTACCTGTACAGTGAAGGTACCTGATAGTGAACATTGCCTGTGTATTACCTTTACAATGTAGGTAACTGATAGTGAACATTACCTGTATATTACCTGTACAATGAAGGCAACTGATAGTGAACATTACCTGTATATTACCTGTACAATGAAAAAAATGACAATGAAATTATGACAGCTGATGATGTGATAATACACTTCATGGCTGCAGTTACTGAGTTAATATTATTCATCTGGGATCTCTGAAGTGCCAAAGATTCATATCCATTACGAGCATAAAATATGTTTTGGTTTATATCAGATAAAAAATGCATTTGTTATTTTCGTAAGATGTGTATTTTGTGTGTAGTTATTTGGCTTGGCTTTTAGAAATGAAAAAAATGGAAGTTACAACTTCAGTTCTTTAAACGCATTTTGTTGCTAGCTCAAGATCTGCTAAACGAGTGGCTCACTCAGAAAGTGAGTCTCCATGATGACCTCCAAGACAACGACCCTGACCTTATGGATGGTGACCCATGGAGGAAGGAGGATCTGGGGTCAAAGGCCAGACAGGAATGGGACAATCTTCTGAATGGCAACCTGGAACAGCTTGGCATCGACACCACTCCCAGATTGTTGAAAAGACAAGAAGAAGATGGTGATAGTATTTCTCTCTTCATGGAAAGAGTCACTTATTATAATAGTTTTTTCTCTCTTCATCAGAATAGTCACTTGATATCGTACAACTCCCAGATTGTTGAAGGAACAAGAAGAAGATGGTAATAGCATTTCTCTCTTCATGGAAAGAGTCATTTATTATAATAGTTTTTTCTCTCTTCATCAGAATAGTCACTTGATATCGTACAACTCCCAGATTGTTGAAGGAACAAAGAGGAAGATGGTAATAGTTTTTCTCACTTTATTGATTCAGTCACTTTTGGTACTAGTCTTTCTCTCTTCATTCAAAAATCATTTATGGTAATAGTTTTTATCTCTTTATCGAAATAGTCATAAGGTTCTAGTTTCTATCTCTTCATCGAAATAGTCATAAGGTACTAGTTTTTCTCTCTTCATCAAAATAGTGACTTGGTTGGTATCAATACAACTACTAGCATGGTAGAGAGACAAGATGAAGATGGTAATAGTTTTTCTCTCTTCATCCCATTTCAGATTATACCACACACCATTTTCAGATTGCACCACACCCCATTTTCAGATTATACACACCCAATTTTCATATTTCATCATATCCTATTTTCAGATTTCATCATATCCCATTTTCAGACTACACCAAACCCTATTTTCAGATTTCGTTATATCCCCTTTTCATTTAACACCACACCCCATTTTCAGATTTTATCATATCCCATTTTCAGATCACACCACACCCCATTTTCAGACTACACCACACCCCATTTTAAGATTACATGACATCCCATTTTCAGATTACATCGCACCCAATTTTCAGATCACGCTACACCCCATTTTCTGATTACATCACATCCCATTTTCAGATTACAACACATCCCATTTTCAGATTACATCATACTCCGTTTTCAGATCACACTACACCCCATTTTCTGATTACATCATATCCCATTTTCAGATTACACCACACCCCATTTTCAAATTTCATAATATCCCAATTTCAGAATACCCCATTTTCATTTTCTCCTATTTTCAGACTGCACCATTTACAGATGGAATTACCTCCCATTTTCAGACTGCACCATGTACAGATGGAATTATCTCCCATTTTCATGTTGTACTTTGTACAGATGGGGGTATCTCCCATTTTCAGACTGTATCATGTATAGATGGAGTTGTCTCCAATTTTCAGACTGCACAATACACAGGCGGAGTTATCTCCCATTTCAGCTTCCACCATGTAAAGGCGAAGTTATCTCCCATTTTCAGACTGCACCATGTATAGACGAAGTTATCTCCCATTTTCAGACTGCACAATTACAGAGTTGTCTGCCATTTTCACACTGCACCATGTACAGACAGAGTTGTCTTCCATATTCAGACTGCACCATGTACAGTTATCTCCCATTTTCAGACTGCACCATGTACACATGGAGTTATCTCCCTTTTTCATGTTGCATCATGTACAGATGGAGTTATCTCCCATATCAGACCGCACCGTGTACAGATGGAGTTATCTTCCATTTTCAGACTGCACAATGTACAGACAGAATTATCACCCATTTACAGACTGCACCATCTACAGACGGAGTTGTCTCCCATTTTCAGACTACACCATGTACAGCTGGAGTTGTCTCCCATTTTCAGACTACACTATGTACAGATGTAGTTGTCTCCCATTTTCAGACTACACTATGTACAGATGTAGTTGTCTCCCATTTTCAGACTACACCATGTACAGACGGAGTTGTCTCCCATTTTCAGACTACACCATGTACAGACGGAGTTGTCTCCCATTTTCAGACTCATACGCCCACCTGTATGACCTGGATGAGGGGGAGGCAGTTTCCATGGTGATGCATACCATGCTTAGCAAACAGCTGGTCAAGGACTCAGTGCGGAGAGACCTGGGCCTGAACAATGTTCAAAGCTCCCATGATCCTCGCACCAAGATGGAGATGCGGCACCAGCGTGTGAAAGAGAATCGTCAGAAACGGGAAGAAGATCTGCAGAGACAACGAAAAGAGGCAGAGACTAAAAAGCAGGCCCGGCTGACCGCACGTCAGATTGTTTTGAAGGTACAAGATACAAGTATGCTCATGACCTGTAACCCTGATCCATAACCTGTCATCCCAACCCTTACCAATGACCTGTGACCCTGACCAGTGACCTGTCACCCTGTACCTGACCCATGACTTCTCACCCTGACCAGTGACCTGTCACCCCAACCCTTACCTATGGCCTGTGACCCTGACCCATGACCTGTCACCCTGTTCATGACCCATGACTTCTCACCCTGACCCATCACCTGTCACCCCAACCTTTACCTATGGTCTGTGACCCTGACCCATGACCTGTCCTGTTCCTGACCCATGACTTCTCATCATGACCTGTCACCCTAACCCTTACGCATGACCTGTCACCCTGACACTGACCCATGACCTCTCATGCTGACCCGTGACCTGCCACCCTGACATATGACTTGTCACTCTGACCATGACCCATGACCTCTCACCTTGTCCCTGACCTGTCACTGACCCTAGCCATGGCCAGTAACATGCATGTGGGTGTGGTGTGTCTAAATGTTTGTGGGTATGGTGTGTCTGCATGAATGTGGGTGGTGTGTCTACATGTATGTGGTTGTGGTGTCCTCATATGTCTACAGGTATGTGGGTGGTGTGTCTACATGTTTGTGAGTGGTGTGTCTACATGTATGTGGGTGGTGTGTCGACATGTATATGGGTATATGTGGGTGGTGTGTCTACATGTTTGTGGATGGTGTGTCTACATGTATGTGGGCGGTGTGTCTACATGTTTGTGGATGTGGTGTGTCTACATGTATGTGGGTGTGGTGTGTATGTGGGTGGGGTGTCTACATGTATGTGGGTGGTTTGTCACCATGTATGTGGGGGTGGTGTGTCTTCATGAATGTGGGGGTGGTGTGTCTTCATGTATGTGGGGGTGGTGTGTCTTCATGTATGTGGGGGTGGTGTGTCTTCATGAATGTGGGGGTGGTGTGTCTTCATGTATGTGGGGGTGGTGTGTCTTCATGAATGTGGGGGTGGTGTGTCTTCAGGTATGTGGGGGTGGTGTGTCTTCATGTATGTGGGTGTGGTGTGTCTTCATGAATGTGGGGTTGGTGTGTCTTCATGTATGTGGGGGTGGTGTGTCTTCATGTATGTGGGGTTGGTGTGTCTTCATGTATGTGGGGATGGTGTGTCTTCATGTATGTGGGGTTGTGTGGTCTTCAGGTAATGTGGGTGTGGTGTTCTTCAGTATGTGGGGTGTGTGTCTTCATGTATGTGGGGTTGGTGTGTCTTCATGTATGTGGGGGGTGTCTTGTGGGGTGTGTTCTTCATGTATGTGGGGGTGGTGTGCTCATGATGTGGGGGTGTGTCTTCATGTATGTGGGGTTGGTGTGTCTTCATGTATGTGGGGTTGGTGTGTCTACATGAGTGGGTGTGCTCGATGTGGGTGGTGTGTCTTCATGTATGTGGGTTGTGTGTCTTCATGTATGTGGTGTGGTAGTCTATGTGTCTCATGTATGTGTGGGTGTTCATGTGTGGTGTGTTCATTATGTGGGGTTGGTGTGTCTTCATGAATGTGGGAGTGGTGTGTCTTCATGTATGTGGGGTTGGTGAGTCTTCATGTATGTGGGGGTGGTGTGTCTTAAGGTATGTGGGTGTGGTGTGTCTTCAGGTATGTGGGGTTGGTGAGTCTTCATGTATGTGGGGGTGGTGTGTCTTCATGTATGTGGGTGTGGTGTGTCTTCATGTATGTGGGGGTGGTGTGTCTTCATGTATGTGGGGGTGGTGTGTCTTCAGGTATGTGGGGGTGGTGTGTCTTCATGTATGTGGGGTTGGTGTGTCTTCAGGTATGTGGGTGTGGTGTTTCTTCATGTATGTGGGGGTGGTGTGTCTTCAGGTATGTGGGTGTGGTGTGTCTTCATGTATGTGGGGGTGGTGTGTCTTCATGTATGTGGGGGTGGTGTGTCTTCATGAATGTGGGGTTGGTGTGTCTTCATGTATGTGGGTGTGGTGTGTCTTCAGGTATGTGGGGGTGGTGTGTCTTCATGTATGTGGGGTTGGTGTGTCTTCAGGTATGTGGGGGTGGTGTGTCTTCATGTATGTGGTGTGGTGTGTCTACATGTATGTGGTGTGGTGTGTCTACATGTATGTGGTGTGGTGTGTCTACATGTATGTGGTGTGGTGTGTCTACATGTATGTGGGTATGGTGTTTTCATTATGTGGCTGGTGTGTTCACATGTATGTGGGTGTGGTGTGTCTACATGTATGTGGGTGTGGTGTTTTCATGTAAGTTGCTGGTGTTTCTACATGTGTGTATACATGTATGTGGGTGTGGTGTTACTACATGTATGTGGGTGGTGTGTCTACATGTATGTGGGTGTGGTGTGTTTACATATGTGTCTACATGTATGTGGATGGTGTGTCTACATGTATGTGGGTGTGGTATTTACATGTATGTGGGTGTGGTGTCTACATGTTTGTGGGTGTGGTGTCTACATGTATGTGGGTGTGGTGTGTATTAGGATGAGGTGTCTACATGTATGTGGGTAGTGTGTCTACATAATTATATGTCTGCATGTATGTGGGTGTTGTATCTACATGTATGTGGGTGTGGTGTATCTACATTTATGTGGGTGGTGTATCTACATTTATGTGGGTGGTGTATCTACATGTATGTGGGTGTGGTGTATCTACATGTATGTGGGTGTGGTGTGTCTACATGTATGTGGGTGTTGTATCTACATGTATGTGGGTGTGGTGTGTCTACATGTATGTGGGTGTTGTATCTACATGTATGTGGGTGTGGTGTGTCTACATGTATGTGGGTGGTGTATCTACATGTATGTGGGTGTGGTGTATCTACATGTATGTGGGTGTGGTGTATCTACATGTATGTGGGTGTGGTGTATCTACGTGTATGTGGGTGGTGTATCTGCATGTATGTGGGTATGGTGTGTCTACATGTATGTGGGTGTGGTGTGTCCGCATGTATGTGGGTGGTGTATCTACATGTATGTGGGTGTGTTGTGTTAACATGTATGTGGGTGTGTTGTGTTAACATGTATGTGGGTGTGTTGTGTTAACATGTATGTGGGTGTGTTATGTTTACATGTATGTGGGTGTGTTATGTTTACATGTATGTGGGTGTGTTGTGTTAACATGTATGTGGGTGTGTTGTGTTAACATGTATGTGGGTGTGTTGTGTTAACATGTATGTGGGTGTGTTGTGTTAACATGTATGTGGGTGTGTTATGTTTACATGTATGTGGGTGTGTTGTGTTAACATGTATGTGGGTGGTCTGTCACTACAGGAACAAAAAGCGAAAGAGCTGAAACAGAGGAAAGAGGAGCAGGAGATCAAGAAACAGATGGCCCAGATACGGAAGGAGATGCAGCTCTCACGCAAACAGGAGTCAGAGGAGAGATTGAGGTTTGAACAGTGGAGACATAAGATTAAGTATAACAGAGAGTGTGGGGAGGGAGAGGAGGGGGGTAGTGGTGGGGAATGGAGAAGAGTGTTGAGGAACAGAGTAAATGGATGAGTTGTGGAGAGAAATAGACTGAAGAGAGAAGAGAGTTGAGGAACAGAGTAAATGGATGAGTTGTGGAGAGAAATAGACTGAAGAGAGAAGAGAGTTGAGGAACGGAGTAAATGGATGAGTTGTGGAGAGAAATAGACTGAAGAGAGAAGAGAGTTGAGGAACAGAGTAAATGGATGAGTTGTGGAGAGAAATAGACTGAAGAGAGAAGAGTGTTGAGGAACAGAGTAAATGGATGAGTTGTGGAGAGAAATAGACTGAAGAGAGAAGAGAGTTGAGGAACAGAGTAAATGGATGAGTTGTGGAGAGAAATAGACTGAAGAGAGAAGAGAGTTGAGGAATGGAGTAAATGGATGGGTTGTGGAGAGAAATAGACTGAAGAGAGAAGAGAGTTGAGGAACAGAGTAAATGGATGAGTTGTGGAGAGAAATAGACTGAAGAGAGAAGAGAGTTGAGGAACAGAGTAAATGGATGAGTTGTGGAGAGAAATAGACTGAAGAGAGAAGAGAGTTGAGGAACAGAGTAAATGGATGAGTTGTGGAGAGAAATAGACTGAAGAGAGAAGAGAGTTGAGGAATGGAGTAAATGGATGGGTTGTGGAGAGAAATAGACTGAAGAGAGAAGAGAGTTGAGGAACGGAGTAAATGGATGAGTTGTGGAGAGAAATAGACTGAAGAGAGAAGAGAGTTGAGGAATGGAGTAAATGGATAAGTTGTGGAGAGAAATAGATTGAAGAGAGAAGAGTTTCAGTTTCAGTTTCAGTAGCTCAAGGAGGCGTCACTGCATTTGGACAAATCCATATATGCTACACCACATCTGCCAAGCAGATGCCTGACCAGTAGCGTAACCCAACGCGCTTAGTCAGGCCTTGAGAAATAAAAGAAGAAAAAAAAAGAAAGGTGAATAAATAATAGATAAGCTTACATAAATAAATAAATAAATAATAATTATAATGTAAAAAAAGATAGTAGTAATAATAATAAAATAATAATAATAAATAAATAAATAAATAAATAAATAAAACAACAATGATGATAAATAAGCAAATAAATGTAAAACATGAAGACAATCATTCACACATACACCCACACATGCATAACAGATATACACCAAAATGCAGTTTCACAGATATGAAAGCACAGTCAAATACATATAAACGTACATGAGCTCCAACACACACACACACACACACACCACACACATTACCCTGCACCTCCTCTACCCCCCTTCTCCACACACTCATTTCTAGTCTACGTATCGCAGCTTCCACGGAACACACACACACACACACACACACACACACACACACACACAGATGAACACTTACTTGTATAAGCACACACACATACGCCCATATCTCACACCCCCAACCCCACACACATATATACAAAGATATACATATATACGTTCCAACATCTTGCTGCTTCCACATTGTAGGCATGCATACACTCACATACCCCATCCTCTACCCCACCTCCCCCCCGCACTCCCACCTCCCCCTCACACACACACACACACACACACACACACACACACGCACGTGGACTGAACTCTCCTGACACTTGTGTACACTTACACTCTTGCGCATGCACAAACGCACTCAAAAACACAGACCCACACATGCACACAAACACACACATACACGCACAGAGGCTGCCACTGATTGGCCGCAAGAGGGATGGGAAAAGATCTCTGATGCCAAGAACGTGGCGTCTAGTGTGTTGCTCAGTCTATTGTATTTGGAAAAGCCCACAGAGGCTCTGTTCCGTTTTGAAGAAATTTGCACAATGTTGGTTTGGAAATGATGCCGATATTTGTTTGATTTGCAAAGCATTGTGCTCTGCCTTTCATGCTAGACTTATGGCCACTTCCTCTCTCTGCTTTTATTTCTTTGAGGCGATTGATGGTGTGATGGCCTTGTACTTGTTCTTTTTGATATTCTTTGACTTTTCTGAAGATTTCCGATTTTCCTAGATGTAGGCCGCTCGTTGGTGTTGTGTTACCAGCAAGTCTGTCAGCTCACTCATTTCCCTTAACACCTGCATGTCCTGGGCAGTATGACCATGTGAGTTTTTTAATCTGAAAGTTGGGCATTGCCTTATGCCACTCTGGGCTTCCCATTCCGTTTTCAATTTTCTGCATGAGGTTCATTGAGTCGGTTAGAATCATGGCATGTTGGTTTCCGGGCGTATGGATGGACGATAGCCACTGGAGGGCATGTGTCACAGCTTCAACTTCCATCGTTAGGCTGGAGGTTGTGACTTTGTAGGCAGCATTCTCTTCCTTAACTGTTTTTCCATTTTGTTTCGCAGTGAATCCCCAACTGGATTGATCTTTGGTGACTGAGCCATCTGTGTATATGATGATGTCCTCTTCTTTACTGTTTTCTTCTTTGAGTAGCTTCACTTCCGCATCAGTTTTGCCCTCTGGGTGAAATGGCTGTGTTGAATAGATGGTTGAGGTTTTCGGGGTTTTTCTCCCATTCTTTTGTTTCTTTCAGGTCTTGTAGTCGGCATACTAGCTGGATTGTGTCTTCTGCTTGCCCCATCCATGATCTTCCTCGTCCTAGACGGTTGCCATAGAGAGAAGAGAGTTGAGGAATGGAGTGAATGGATAAGAGTTGTTGAGAGAAACAGACTGAAGAGAGAGGAGAGTTGAGGAACGGAGTAAATGGATGAGTTGTGGAGAGAAACAGACTGAAGAGAGAAGAGAGTTGAGGAACAGAGTAAATGGATGAGTTGTGGAGAGAAATAGATTGAAGAGAGAAGAGAGTTGAGGAATGGAGTGAATGGATAAGAGTTGTAGAGAGAAATAGACTGAAGAGAGAAGAGAGTTGAGGAACAGAGTAAATGGATGAGTTGTGGAGAGAAATAGACTGAAGAGAGTTGAGGAGTGGAGTAAATGGATAAGAGTTGTAGAGAGAAATAGACTGAAGAGAGAAGAGAGTTGAGGAGTGGAGTAAATGGATAAGAATTGTAGAGAGAAATAGACTGAAGAGAGAAGAGAGTTGAGGAATGGAGTGAAGGGAGAAGAATTGTAGAGAGAAATAGACTGAAGAGAGAAGAGAGTTGAGGAATGGAGTGAAGGGAGAAGAGAGAGTTGTGGAGAAATGGAAATGAAAAATAAACTTGTTTTATTGAGGGGAAAGGAATAAGCTCATACTGGCATGTTATGAGAGAGGGAAGGAAGAAAGTAAGGATGGAAAGGAGAGAGTGAAGGAGACTGAGAGAGAAACAGACAGGGCCAAGAGAAGTGACTGATTCATGGTTTTTGATATCACCAGGAAACAACATGAGGCGGAGGAAAAAGCACGACTGGCCCGTGAGGAAGTGGAGCGACAAGAGGCGATGGAGAGGGAGGACGTGCTGCGGAAACAACAGGAGAGCAGTGAACGATGGAAAGCCAAGCTTGCTCAGAGAGAGCTGGAAAAGGCCAGGCAGACTGCTACCAAGTTACGGGTGGGTTAGATGACATGGGATTGGAATGTACAATACATGTCATGGGATTGGAATGTACAATACATGTCATGGGATTGGAATGTACAATACATGTCATGGGATTGGAATGTACAATACATGTCATGGGATTGGAATGTACAATACATGTCATGGGATTGAAGGTACACATAATGTGATGTTTAGAGGTGGAAGGCACACATGATATGATGTTTACAGATGGAAGGCACAATGTGTTGTTTGCAGGTGGAAAGCATACAGTGTGATGTTTACATATGGAAAGGACACACAATGTGATGTTTACAGGTGGAAGGCACATACAATATGATGTTTACAGATGGAAGGCATACAGTGTGATATTTACAGGTGGAAGGCACACAATGTGATGTTTACAGGTGAAAGGCACACACAATATGATGTTTGGAGGTGGAAGGCACACAATGTGATGTTAACAGGTGGAAGGTAGACTGTGATATTTATAGGTGGAACGCACACACAATTTTAAGTTTACAGGTGGAAGTGTGATGTTTACAGGTGGAAGGCATACACAATGTGAAGTTTACAGGTGGAAGGCACACAGTGTGATGTTCACAGGTAGAAGGCACAATGCATATTTACAGTTGGAAGGTACACATTGTGATGTTTACAGGTGGAAGGCACACAGTGTGATATTTAAAGGTGGAAGGCACACAGTGTGATGTTTACAGGTGGAAGGCACACAGTGTGATATTTAAAGGTGGAAGGCACACATTGTGATGTTTACAGGTGGAAGGCACACAATGTGATGTTCACAGGTAGAAGGCACACACAGTGTGATGTACACAGGTAGAAGGCACAATGCATGTTTACAGGTGGAAGGTATACAGTGTGATATTTACAGGTGGAAGGCACACAGTGTGATGTACACAGGTAGAAGGCACAATGCATGTTTACAGGTGGAAGGTACACATTGTGCTGTTTACAGGTGGAAGGCACACGGTGTGATGTACACAGATAGAAGGCACAATGCATGTTTACAGGTGGAAGGCACACAGTGTGATGTACACAGGTAGAAGGCACAATGCATGTTTACAGGTGGAAGGTACACATTGTGCTGTTTACAGGTGGAAGGCACACAGTGTGATATTTATAGGTGGAAGGCACACAATATGATGTTTATAGGTGGAAGGCACACAGTGTGATATTTATAGGTGGAAGGCACACAGTGTGATATTTATAGGTGGAAGGCACACAGTGTGATATTTATAGGTGGAAGGCACACACAATGTGATGTTTACAGGTGGAAGGTACACAGTGATGTTTACAGGTGGAAGGCGCACAGTGTGATGTTTACAGGTGGAAGGCACACACAGTGTGATGTTTACAGGTGGAAGGCACACAGTGTGATGTTTACAGGTGGAAGGCACACAGTGTGATATTTATAGGTGGAAGGCACACACAATGTGATGTTTATAGGTGGAAGGCACACACAATGTAATGTTTACAGGTGGAAGGTACACACAATTTGATGTTTACAGGTGTAAGGCACACACAGTGTGATGTTTACAGATGGAAGGCACAATGCATATTTACAGTTGGAAGGTACACATTGTGATGTTTACAGGTGGAAGGCACACAGTGTGATATTTAAAGGTGGAAGGCACACAGTGTGATGTTTACAGGTGGAAGGCACACAGTGTGATGTTCACAGGTAGAAGGCACACACAGTGTGATGTACACAGGTAGAAGGCACAATGCATGTTTACAGGTGAAAGGTACACAGTGTGATATTCACAGGTGGAAGGCACACAGTGTGATGTACACAGGTAGAAGGCACAATGCATGTTTACAGGTGGAAGGTACACATTGTTCTGTTTACAGGTGGAAGGCACACGGTGTGATGTACACAGGTAGAAGGCACAATGCATGTTTACAGGTGGAAGGCACACAGTGTGATGTTCACAGGTAGAAGGCACAATGCATATTTACAGTTGGAAGGTACACATTGTGCTGTTTACAGGTGGAAGGCACACACAATGTGATATTTATAGGTGGAAGGCACACAGTGTGATATTTATAGGTGGAAGGCACACACAATGTGATGTTTACAGGTGGAAGGCACACAATGTGATATTTATAGGTGGAAGGCACACAGTGTGATATTTATAGGTGGAAGGCACACACAATGTGATGTTTACAGGTGGAAGGCACACACAATGTGATGTTTATAGGCGGAAGGCACACAGTGTGATATTTATAGGTGGAAGGCACACAGTGTGATGTACACAGGTGGAAAGCACACAGTGTGATGTTTACAGGTGGAAGGCACACAGTGTGATATTTATAGGTGGAAGGCACACAGTGTGATGTACACAGGTGGAAAGCACACAGTGTGATGTTTACAGGTGGAAGGCACACAGTGTGATATTTATAGGTGGAAGGCACACAGTGTGATATTTATAGGTGGAAGGCACACACAATGTGATGTTTATAGGTGGAAGGTACACAGTGTGATGTTTACAGGTGGAAGGCACACAGTGTGATATTTACAGGTGGAAGGCACACAGTGTGATATTTATAGGTGGAAGGCACACACAATGTGATGTTTATAGGTGGAAGGCACACACAATGTAATGTTTACAGGTGGAAGGTACACAGTGTGAAGTTTACAGGTGGAAGGTACACACAATTTGATGTTTACAGGTGTAAGGCACACACAGTGTGAACTTTACAGGTGGAAGGTACATACAGTGTGATGTTTACAGGTGGAAGGTACACACATTGTGATGTTTACAGGTGGAAGGCACAATGTGATGTTTACAGATGGAAGGCACAATAGATGTTTACAGGTGGAAGGTACACAGTGTGATGTTTACAGGTGGAAGGTACACATAATGTGATGTTTACAGGTGGAAGGCACAATACATGTTTGCAGGTATAAGGTACACAGTGTGATGTTTACAGGCACACACAATGTGATGTTTACAGGTGGAAGGTACACAGTATGATGTTTACAGGTGGAAGGTACACAGTGTGATGTTTACAGGTGGCAGGCAGAAATATGCTGGGTTCAATTGAAAAAACGTTGGCCTGTGTGATATACTGGACACAGGGCAACAACAATAAACACAGTAATGATAATAGTGATGATAACAAATATGATGATGATGATTATGATAAATATGATGATAATGATGATAATAATAACTGTAAGAACAATAATAATAAGATGAAGATGGAAAGAATAGTGATGATGATTTTTATTGTTGTTAAGGATGATATTGTTCATCATAATAAGAACTGACCGTGTTTGATCAGCATATTCGTTTGACTGTTATTTGACATGCACCTTAGCAGATGATACTCAGACACCTGACAGCATAGTACAATGTGGTATTGCACTGTTATTGATATTATCATGATTAGTTTTACTGTTGTTACAAAATATGAATACAGACACTTTACAGGATGGTATGATGTGGTGTTGCACTGTTATTGATATTATCATGATTAGTTTTACTGTTGTTACAAAATATGAATACAGACACTTTACAGGATGGTATGATGTGGTGTTGCACTGTTATTGATATTATCATGATTAGTTTTACTGTTGTTACAAAATATGAATACAGACACTTTACAGGATGGTATGATGTGGTGTTGCACTGTTATTGATATTATCATGATTAGTTTTACTGTTGTTACAAAATATGAATACAGACACTTTACAGGATGGTATGATGTGGTGTTGCACTGTTATTGATATTATCATGATTAGTTTTACTGTTGTTACAAAATATGAATACAGACACTTTACAGGATGGTATGATGTGGTGTTGCACTGTTATTGATATTATCATGATTAGTTTTACTGTTGTTACAAAATATGAATACAGACACTTTACAGGATGGTATGATGTGGTGTTGCACTGTTATTGATATTATCATGATTAGTTTTACTGTTGTTACAAAATATGAATACAGACACTTTACAGGATGGTATGATGTGGTGTTGCACTGTTATTGATATTATCATGATTAGTTTTACTGTTGTTACAAAATATGAATGATGATGTGGACAGAGCCTAAACAGACACTTTAC